>NC_140531.1:116861-165145 GCF_057382185.1 Mchenga conophoros | reverse complement strand
ATAATAATAATGAACATGAATTATGTTTCATTCACAAAATATTTTCTCTTGCCAGTTAGTATTGTATTGTAGTGGTATTGTAATTTTCAGGAGACTGACAGTAACAGAAATTGATTCCATAGACAAGAAATCAACATGGACGTGGACCGCCACACTGCAAAACATTTGGTAATCTTTTCTGAATGGTTTATAGTTATGACCCTATTAAGGATACACAGAAGACAATGGACGAATGGACAAAATAAAGCATGTAGAGTACTTTTCAAATTCTTTTTGGTGTTTGCTCAAATATGGGACCTTAAATAATTTTTTTTTAATAATATAATTTAACTAGACCATACCTAGAATTTTTTTGTGGTACATTTCCCTGATGACAGATCCTGATTTAATTTCATGGTTGGAAGGACCAGGAAAAATTCTAAAAATTGTTTGAGTTGAGACAAAATGACCCTATTAGCAAATCACCATCGGTTTAAGAAAGGACACAAAAAAATTCAGTTAACATACAAAATCTGATATGAAAGAGGCAACACACAGTCTAACTCCTTTGTTTTTATGTTGCATAATACAGAGTGTTCATTCTTGGTAATGATCTAGCTGGTGGGCATGTTTTTCCCCCGCCAGAAGTTGTTGATATTCCTGCCCTTGCTGCTGACTCAAGCTCCACTGCTTCAGAGGTGTTTCCTGCGTGTGCAATTACTCGTGCTCAGGCTCGTAAAATGGGTGAGATTGTGGATTTGTCGGGGTCGTTTATGGCTACGCTTGATGAAGACGACTCTTTCGTGTCACCCATTGATTCTGTGAAACTCTCCACATGTGACGTCCCTGAAATGATACCTGAGGACATTAATCAGAGCTTGAATATTACCAGAGAGCTGTTGATCAAAGCACAGCAGGGTGATCCTTCACTGGTGCCTTGTTTTTCCTCTGTTGTGGACAGAGAGGGATCTAAAGCTCCCGTAAAATATTTCATTGAGAATGGTGTACTGTTGCGATCTTGGTCTCCTGATTCAACTGATTTGCATCGGGTAAACCAGGTTTTGGTGCCAAAGGAATATAGACCCCAGATTCTCAGTCTCGCGCATGATGCCTGCTTAGCTGGACATCTTGGGGTCAAAAAGACGTATCATCGTGTATTACGTAACTTCTTTTGGCCTGGTTTAAAATCAGATGTGGTGAAATATTGTCGTTCGCGCAGGCGCTGTTCTGTTACAGGAAGATGATCACGGCGTAGATCATCCCGTCTGCTACTTTTCAAGAAAGTTTAACAGACACCAGACCCATTATAGTACCATTGAAAAAGAGGCCCTTGCTTTACTCCTTGCGTTACAGCATTTTGAGGTCTATGCTGGGTCAAGTGTGCTGCCTGTGCAGGTGTTTACCGATCACAACCCACTGGTGTTCTTTTCCCAAATGTGCAACTCCAATCAAAGACTTATGCGCTGGTCCTTGTTGTTGCAAGATTTTAACTTGGAGATCAGTTACAAGAAAGGGAAGGATAACGTATTGGCTGACACCCTGTCTAGAGCACTGTCTCCTTGAATTAAACATTTTGGGGTTAATGTTAATTCTTGGGTAAGGGGGTGTTACGACTGTGACCGTAATTGTGTGTGGATTTGAGTGTCTAGGTGCTCCTCCGGGATTGGTGCATCCAGGGTGGATGGCTCACACCGATTGGCTGAGGACTGGGAGACAGCGGATAAGAAGAGCCCGCCAGGGACTGCCCAGTCATTCATCCTCGGCCCAACCCAGCCGGCAGACCGGTCACTGTATCGACGTATTATGTAATGTAAGAGCATGTAGGGGTGGACCGCCTTTTTGGTTGATCAGTTTTCTCCTGTTTTTGTTAGGTAGGGAGGAAAGTGATTGTCGTTTTGTTTAGTTCCTTTGAGTAGGTAAGTTTCGTTTATTTTTGAGATAGGCTGCTTTTGTTTGTTGTTTTGGCCTTGGGTTCACCCTGAAGCTATGATATGCTCCCTTTCTTTGTTTAACCGCACCTATTGTAAATAAATCACTGTCACAAGATAGTAAGTGTGTGACGTGCTGCTTGGGGTTGGACGGGGATGGATCACCCTTTATGTTGTGGTCTGGCCGCGCCTAGACGGGCCATAACACAGAGAAAAACTGTTTTTACGACACTAATGATGCCAGTAACAGTCGCTGTTGGGGAGGACAGTTTACACTGAGCATGTGCAGTTTAAAGATGCCTTTTATTTTTAAGGAGGAAACCATCCTGAGCTGCTAGCTGTCCAGTTTAAAATCTATAGTGAAGCACTTTCTGATGTCTTCTTATTCCTTTTCAGTATTGTGGATGTTTTGTTCAATATTTCCTTTTTGATGTTTGTTTACCAGCCGTATTGGTATCAATACTTCCTGTTATTTAGCCATAAATAGCCATTGTAGTGTCTTTGATTGAGATATGACTTATCGATCGTATTGATAATTTACGGAGAGCTTAGAGATGGATATCTGTGTAAGTAATGGCACAGCTTTTTTCCCCTTTTTTGTTTTTAGAATTAAGATTTTAAGAAAAGAAAAACAATTAAACCGTAGCTGAATCTGATCAGAGGAAAAGAGGTATCCGTCAGCTGTGACGCTGCGTTCTCGTTGATCTCCTTGAGATCTGAATGACATCAAACTTATTTTTGAAGTTTGCATTTACCCTGTTGTATTAAAAGAATACCTAAAGTTTCTTTTCCATTAGAGAATTTTTTGTTAACCTGTTTACTGGTCTTGATTATGCATCAAGTCAGAATCTGAAATTCATTTTTTTTAAAAAGGACGTAAAAACTCCCACGTTTTACAGCGTCGGCTATGCGGAGGCTGCCAGGCGTCGTATTTACACACCCATGGATGTTTAACTGTATTTATTGCGTACAAATAAATGTGAAATAAAGATAGCTTAAATGGAACAAGACTCTGTTTTAACACTTAATTCCTGCATCCACCTGTTTAAAATATATTATTTTAAAATAATGTGTTACATGACTACACAGAAGGATGTTTCAGCTCAGTATATAGCAAATAGAAAAAATATAAATAATTCTTAATTTTAAAATAAACATTAATCTGATTATTAAAAAAATTATTGGACAAAAAGTACATGGAAAAAAGAACTCGGTGAAATGGAAAAAATAAAGTTCAATATCTTGAAAATCAAATAGAATACAAGCTTTGTTTTCTTCCTTGTTTTCTGTATTTATCTGTTTGTATAAGACAAACAGTTTATCATAAGTAACTGAAAGTCTTTCGGCTCTTCGAAGAAAAACTGATGGAATCCAACAAATAAACATAACTAAAAACTGCAGCCTCAAAAGTAAAACTCATTTGTTGCTGATAACGAACGCAAATCCAAAGTGTTGTTGTTCCCACCCCAGAGCAGCAGGTGGCAGCAGCACGATACAAAGGAACTGTACTGTACTGGGATTTCTGTTCGTTTTTGTTTTTATTTTCCAAAAGAAGAAGCTGTTTTTAACGTAAACTGTTGATTATAGAGTTTTTTGTTGCAGTTTGACCTTCAGCTGAACTTAATGTTGGGTTTCTATTGATTTTAGAGAAGCTATTCGCTGAGAGGTTGTCATAATTCATGCATGAAAGGGTTAAAACATATCCTTTGTTTCATTTTTTAGTGAAACTCTGGTAGAGTAGCTTTGAAACTGATAATTCAGCATATACTAAAAAATAAAGCCTTTTCTTACAGTATATTTGTGTGTATTTTATTTTGCAATATTTCTAATTACCACACTTAAAAGTGAACAGCCTATAATGCTATCATGACTCATCACTCAAACGCATCTTTTTCTCTCCGTTTTGGCCTTCCGTCCACACTGAGACAGCGTTTTCGGTCAAGGAAAGCGCAGCGTTTTGAAAACGCTCTCCAAAGCGTATACATTTGACGCCGTTTTCGCATAGCATTGTGGAAAGCGAACTGGAGCCTTTTTAAAAACAAATGACACATTGTAGACTACGTCCACACATACACGGGTATTTCTGAAAACTGAGATTTTTCGTTTTTTTTTTAAATCCCATTCACACCTCAACACCAAAAACGAAGGAAAATGCTGCCAGGAGCATGCCAAAGCAACAGGTGGCGCTATATTCCTAACCGTGTAGAAATGTTGGCCAATCAGATGTCTAGACGCCTGGGCGGGAAAGAGTAAACAAAGATGGCGGCGCAAAGAAGCAGAACCGAGTACTATGTGTGGAGGGACCGTAACTGTCTGTGTATGTAAGCATTTAAACACTACAGAGAGTAAAATTAACAGTATTTTGTCTAAGTCCGCCATTGTAGAAATTAATTTCACCGAAACAATAACTTGGCGCACAGTGTGACGTCAAAAAAGGCGCACACCTTTGACCCTGCGTTTTCTCCGTTTTCCTTGTCCATAGTAAACGCAAAAACGGAGTTCTTGAAAATCTCCACCCAGGCAGGAATTTTTAAAACTCTCCGTTTTCAGTGGCCGAAACGTGTGGACGAAAGGTACAAACGCATAGATAAATCTACGTTTTCAAAAATACCCATACATGTGGACATAGCCTAGTCAAGTGATGCAATCATGTGATAAATTGTGACAGCCCCGTTAAAGATTAATATCAGTTTGTACATCCTCCAGATAGCTTTTCTTCAAATTCTTTAATTCTCAATCGCTTTTGTAACTTTGTACTTTTGTATTACTTGCAGCAACAACTCCACCTCATTGTTAGTCCATTTAAAAAAACTAGTCGCTTTTCCTTTTCATTTTGCTGCATGTTTCAAAGAGCCGGAAAGTAAATAAACGGCAGACAGAAATGAGGCAGGTCGAGTCACCTTGCGTTTCACGCATGCGCAGTGCTGGAACAACTCTGTCAAAACGGTAGTTTGGACACGAGCATTTTCAGACAAAAACACCTTTTTCAAATTGATCCGGCCTAGTGTGACGTAAGATCACAGGCCGTTCCAATGACGTCACCAATCACCACACTTCAAAGCACAAAGCCTGCGTTGTCACAGTAACGCATTCTGCGATAGGAGGTCATATATAGGAGTGAACTTGACTCTCACACAGCCTTAACTGTCTATCTGTCCTCATGTCTGCAGTGCTGCTGTCTCCTGTCACCCTGCATGTTTCTAAGGTTAGTTTTCTCCATATTTATATTGTTCTTGTAGTTTTTGTCCTCTGGTTTTTGTCCTTGAGGTTTGAATATATGTGTGTGTGTGTGTGTGTGTGTGTGTGTGTTTGTGTGTGTAAATATATATATATATATATGTATATGTTTTTTGTCCACAGATGAGGTTTGAAGTGTCTGTGTGGTGCAGCTGGTCTGGTCTGTCTCTGTACAGTCGAGGCTGCACCCACCCATAAAACGGTGGAGGCTCACCAGGACATGCACACCTCACAAGTTCCCGGCTCTCTCGACTCGGTTGAAGACGGGTTTCTTGGAGAAGGGGAGGGCAGTGAGGCACAGTCCCCCGTCCCCACTTTCTTGCACTGAGGTCTGTTTGTTGCAAATATTTTTCACTTTGTTGAATTCTCCCAATTCTTTGAATCTTTGGGCTGAAGGAAGGACAATACTCGGTGTATCAATGCTCAATCAACAATCATTTATTTCCATACAATTCAACAATAAGAGCATTACAACGTCCGGACGGGAGAGATGCTACCAGAGGGGTCAGGCACATGTCTCAGAATGGTGACGGGTTGCTCAGCTTTTTATAATCTCTAGTGGCCCCCAGCTAGTCGTAAAAGCCAAAACATCACATTTTTTCTCTGTTACAGCGCCTAAGTTATGACCTCGGCAGTTGTTTCTCTGCTTTCTGTAAGGTGGGGGTGTGGAATGTGGTCTGTCTATCTCCCCTGTCTTTAGACACAGAGTCTCCTGCTTACAACCTTCTCTTCATGATTCAACAATTAAGCATGTCAAGAAAACAGTGTAACACATTCCCAGCAGATCAAGGATACAGAGTGATGCACATTTATCTAATGAACTAATATGTGAATATGTTCTGTTAACTCAAAAGTATAATGAGAACTAAACTACATACAGCTCACACACTCTATATTAAAGGGTATAATGTGATCTACAGCAGTATTCTAATTCAACTACTTTGATTACATATATAAGGTAACATATAATAACAGAATAATCTAATAACTTGTTTTTATGTCTTATCATGTTTATATGTGTATTTATGTCTTGTATTGCTGCTAAGTAACTTTCTTGCACAGAGGTCTGTTTATTGCAAATATCTTTGACCTGTTTTTATGTCTTTTAATGTTTATGTGTGTATTTATGTCTTATATTGCTGGTAAGTAACTTTCTTGCACTGAGGTCTGTTTATTGCAAATATCTTTGACCTGTTTTTATGTCTTGTAATGTTTATGTGTGTATTTATGTCTTCAATTGCTGTTAAGTAACTTTCTTGCACTGAGGTCTGTTTATTGCAAATATCTTTGACCTGTTTTTATGTCTTATAATGTTTATGTGTGTATTTATGTCTGGTATTGCTGTTAAATGTGTATTTATGTCTTGTATTGCTGCTAAGTAACTTTCTTGCACTGAGGTCTGTTTGTTGCAAATATCTTTGACTTGTTTTTATGTCTTCTAATGTTTTTGTGTGTATTTATGTCTTGTAATGTTTATGTGTGTATTTATGTCTTGTATTGCTGGTAAGTAACTTTCTTGCACTGAGTTTTGTTTGTTGCAAATATCTTTGATTTGTTTTTATGTCTTATCATGTTTATATGTGTATTTATGTCTTGTATTGCTGGTAAGTAACTTTCTTGCACTGAGGTCTGTTTGTTGCAAATATCTTTGACTTGTTCTTATGTCTTCTAATGTTTTTGTGTGTATTTATGTCTTGTAATGTTTATGTGTGTATTTATGTCTGGTATTGCTGTTAAATGTGTATTTATGTCTTGTATTGCTGGTAAGTAACTTTCTTGCACTGAGGTCTGTTTATTGCGAATATCTTTGAGTTGTTTTTATGTCTTTTAATGTTTATGTGTGTATTTATGTCTTCAATTGCTCTTAAGTAACTTTCTTGCACTGAGGTCTGTTTGTTGCAAATATCTTTGACCTGTTTTTATGTCTTATAATGTTTATATTTGTACTTATGTGTTGCATTGCTGGTAAGTAACTTTCTTGCACTGAGGTCTGTTTGTTGCAAATATCTTTGACTTGTTTTTATGTCTTGTAATGTTTATGTGTGTAGTTATGTCTTGTATTGCTGGTAAGTAACTTTCTTGCACTGAGTTTTTTTTGTTGCAAATATCTTTGACTTGTTTTTATGTCTTGTAATGTTTATGTGTGTATTTATGTCTTGTATTGCTGGTAAGTAACTTTCTTGCACTGAGTTTTTTTTGTTGCAAATATCTTTGACTTGTTTTTATGTCTTGTAATGTTTATGTGTGTATTTATGTCTTGTATTGCTGGTAAGTAACTTTATTGCACTGAGTTTTGTTTGTTGCAAATATCTTTGACTTGTTTTTAATACTTGTAATCTTTATGTGTGTATTTATGTCTTGTATTGCTGGTAAGTAACTTTCTTGCACTGAGGTCTGTTTGTTGCAAATATCTTTGACTTGTTTTTATGTCTTGTAATGTTTATGTGTGTATTTATGTCTTGTATTGCTGGTAAGTAACTTTCTTGCACTGAGGTCTGTTTGTTGCAAATATCTTTGACTTGTTTTTATGTCTTGTAATCTTTATGTGTGTATTTATGTCTTGTATTGCTGGTAAGTAACTTTATTGCACTGAGTTTTGTTTGTTGCAAATATCTTTGACTTGTTTTTAATACTTGTAATCTTTATGTGTGTATTTATGTCTTGTATTGCTGGTAAGTAACTTTCTTGCACTGAGTTTTGTTTGTTGCAAATATCTTTGACTTGTTTTTATGTCTTGTAATGTTTATGTGTGTATTTATGTCTTGTAATGATTATGTGTGTATGTATGTCTTGTATTGCTGGTAAGTAACTTTCTTGCGCTGAGGTCTGTTTATTGCAAATATCTTTGACTTGTTTTTATGTCTTGTAATTTTTATGTGTGTATTTATGTCTTGTATTGCTGGTAAGTAACTTTCTTGCACTGAGTTTTTTTTGTTGCAAATATCTTTGACTTGTTTTTATGTCTTGTAATGTTTATGTGTGTATTTATGTCTTGTATTGCTGGTAAGTAACTTTCTTGCACTGAGTTTTTTTTGTTGCAAATATCTTTGACTTGTTTTTATGTCTTGTAATGTTTATGTGTGTATTTATGTCTTGTATTGCTGGTAAGTAACTTTATTGCACTGAGTTTTGTTTGTTGCAAATATCTTTGACTTGTTTTTAATACTTGTAATCTTTATGTGTGTATTTATGTCTTGTATTGCTGGTAAGTAACTTTCTTGCACTCAGGTCTGTTTGTTGCAAATATCTTTGACTTGTTTTTATGTCTTGTAATCTTTATGTGTGTATTTATGTCTTGTATTGCTGGTAAGTAACTTTCTTGCACTGAGGTCTGTTTGTTGCAAATATCTTTGACTTGTTTTTATGTCTTGTAATGTTTATATGTGTATTTATGTCTTGTATTGCTGGTAAGTAACTTTCTTGCACTGAGTTTTTTTTGTTGCAAATATCTTTGATTTGTTTTTATGTCTTGTAATCTTTATGTGTGTATTTATGTCTTGTATTGCTGGTAAGTAACTTTCTTGCACTGAGGTCTGTTTGTTGCAAATATCTTTGACTTGTTTTTATGTCTTATCATGTTTATATGTGTATTTATGTCTTGTATTGCTGGTAAGTAACTTTATTGCACTGAGGTCTGTTTGTTGCAAATATCTTTGACTTGTTTTTAATACTTGTAATCTTTATGTGTGTATTTATGTCTTGTATTGCTGGTAAGTAACTTTCTTGCACTGAGGACTGTTTGTTGCAAATATCTTTGACTTGTTTTTATGTCTTGTAATGTTTATGTGTGTATTTATGTCTTGTATTGCTGGTAAGTAACTTTCTTGCACTGAGGTCTGTTTGTTGCAAATATCTTTGACTTGTTTTTATGTCTTCTAATGTTTTTGTGTGTATTTATGTCTTGTAATGTTTATGTGTGTATTTATGTCTTGTATTGCTGGTAAGTAACTTTCTTGCACTGAGGTCTGTTTATTGCGAATATCTTTGAGTTGTTTTTATGTCTTTTAATGTTTATGTGTGTATTTATGTCTTGTAATGTTTATGTGTGTATTTATGTCTGGTATTGCTGTTAAATGTGTATTTATGTCTTGTATTGCTGGTAAGTAACTTTCTTGCACTGAGGTCTGTTTATTGCGAATATCTTTGAGTTGTTTTTATGTCTTTTAATGTTTATGTGTGTATTTATGTCTTGTAATGTTTATGTGTGTATTTATGTCTGGTATTGCTGTTAAATGTGTATTTATGTCTTGTATTGCTGGTAAGTAACTTTCTTGCACTGAGGTCTGTTTATTGCGAATATCTTTGAGTTGTTTTTATGTCTTTTAATGTTTATGTGTGTATTTATGTCTTCAATTGCTCTTAAGTAACTTTCTTGCACTGAGGTCTGTTTGTTGCAAATATCTTTGACCTGTTTTTATGTCTTATAATGTTTATATTTGTACTTATGTCTTGTATTGCTGGTAAGTAACTTTCTTGCGCTGAGGTCTGTTTATTGCAAATATCTTTGACTTGTTTTTATGTCTTGTAATGTTTATGTGTGTAGTTATGTCTTGTATTGCTGGTAAGTAACTTTCTTGCACTGAGTTTTTTTTGTTGCAAATATCTTTGACTTGTTTTTATGTCTTGTAATGTTTATGTGTGTATTTATGTCTTGTATTGCTGGTAAGTAACTTTCTTGCACTGAGTTTTTTTTGTTGCAAATATCTTTGACTTGTTTTTATGTCTTGTAATGTTTATGTGTGTATTTATGTCTTGTATTGCTGGTAAGTAACTTTATTGCACTGAGTTTTGTTTGTTGCAAATATCTTTGACTTGTTTTTAATACTTGTAATCTTTATGTGTGTATTTATGTCTTGTATTGCTGGTAAGTAACTTTCTTGCACTGAGGTCTGTTTGTTGCAAATATCTTTGACTTGTTTTTATGTCTTGTAATGTTTATGTGTGTATTTATGTCTTGTATTGCTGGTAAGTAACTTTCTTGCACTGAGGTCTGTTTGTTGCAAATATCTTTGACTTGTTTTTATGTCTTGTAATCTTTATGTGTGTATTTATGTCTTGTATTGCTGGTAAGTAACTTTATTGCACTGAGTTTTGTTTGTTGCAAATATCTTTGACTTGTTTTTATGTCTTGTAATGTTTATGTGTGTATTTATGTCTTGTAATGATTATGTGTGTATGTATGTCTTGTATTGCTGGTAAGTAACTTTCTTGCGCTGAGGTCTGTTTATTGCAAATATCTTTGACTTGTTTTTATGTCTTGTAATTTTTATGTGTGTATTTATGTCTTGTATTGCTGGTAAGTAACTTTCTTGCACTGAGTTTTTTTGTTGCAAATATCTTTGACTTGTTTTTATGTCTTGTAATGTTTATGTGTGTATTTATGTCTTGTATTGCTGGTAAGTAACTTTCTTGCACTGAGTTTTTTTTGTTGCAAATATCTTTGACTTGTTTTTAATACTTGTAATCTTTATGTGTGTATTTATGTCTTGTATTGCTGGTAAGTAACTTTCTTGCACTGAGGTCTGTTTGTTGCAAATATCTTTGACTTGTTTTTATGTCTTGTAATGTTTATGTGTGTATTTATGTCTTGTATTGCTGGTAAGTAACTTTCTTGCACTGAGGTCTGTTTGTTGCAAATATCTTTGACTTGTTTTTATGTCTTGTAATGTTTATGTGTGTATTTATGTCTTGTATTGCTGGTAAGTAACTTTCTTGCACTGAGTTTTGTTTGTTGCAAATATCTTTGACTTGTTTTTATGTCTTATCATGTTTATATGTGTATTTATGTCTTGTATTGCTGGTAAGTAACTTTCTTGCACTCAGGTCTGTTTGTTGCAAATATCTTTGACTTGTTTTTATGTCTTGTAATCTTTATGTGTGTATTTATGTCTTGTATTGCTGGTAAGTAACTTTCTTGCACTGAGGTCTGTTTGTTGCAAATATCTTTGACTTGTTTTTATGTCTTGTAATGTTTATATGTGTATTTATGTCTTGTATTGCTGGTAAGTAACTTTCTTGCACTGAGTTTTTTTTGTTGCAAATATCTTTGATTTGTTTTTATGTCTTGTAATCTTTATGTGTGTATTTATGTCTTGTATTGCTGGTAAGTAACTTTCTTGCACTGAGGTCTGTTTGTTGCAAATATCTTTGACTTGTTTTTATGTCTTGTAATCTTTATGTGTGTATTTATGTCTTGTATTGCTGGTAAGTAACTTTCTTGCACTGAGTTTTTTTTGTTGCAAATATCTTTGATTTGTTTTTATGTCTTGTAATCTTTATGTGTGTATTTATGTCTTGTATTGCTGGTAAGTAACTTTATTGCACTGAGGTCTGTTTGTTGCAAATATCTTTGACTTGTTTTTATGTCTTGTAATGTTTATGTGTGTATTTATGTCTTGTATTGCTGGTAAGTAACTTTCTTGCACTGAGGTCTGTTTGTTGCAAATATCTTTGACTTGTTTTTATGTCTTGTAATGTTTATGTGTGTATTTATGTCTTGTATTGCTGGTAAGTAACTTTATTGCACTGAGTTTTTTTTGTTGCAAATATCTTTGACTTTTTTTTAATACTTGTAATCTTTATGTGTGTATTTATGTCTTGTATTGCTGGTAAGTAACTTTATTGCACTGAGTTTTGTTTGTTGCAAATATCTTTGACTTGTTTTTATGTCTTGTAATGTTTATGTGTGTATTTATGTCTTGTAATGATTATGTGTGTATGTATGTCTTGTATTGCTGGTAAGTAACTTTCTTGCGCTGAGGTCTGTTTATTGCAAATATCTTTGACTTGTTTTTATGTCTTGTAATTTTTATGTGTGTATTTATGTCTTGTATTGCTGGTAAGTAACTTTCTTGCACTGAGTTTTTTTTGTTGCAAATATCTTTGACTTGTTTTTAATACTTGTAATCTTTATGTGTGTATTTATGTCTTGTATTGCTGGTAAGTAACTTTCTTGCACTGAGGTCTGTTTGTTGCAAATATCTTTGACTTGTTTTTATGTCTTGTAATGTTTATGTGTGTATTTATGTCTTGTATTGCTGGTAAGTAACTTTCTTGCACTGAGGTCTGTTTGTTGCAAATATCTTTGACTTGTTTTTATGTCTTGTAATGTTTATGTGTGTATTTATGTCTTGTATTGCTGGTAAGTAACTTTCTTGCACTGAGTTTTGTTTGTTGCAAATATCTTTGACTTGTTTTTATGTCTTATCATGTTTATATGTGTATTTATGTCTTGTATTGCTGGTAAGTAACTTTCTTGCACTCAGGTCTGTTTGTTGCAAATATCTTTGACTTGTTTTTATGTCTTGTAATCTTTATGTGTGTATTTATGTCTTGTATTGCTGGTAAGTAACTTTCTTGCACTGAGGTCTGTTTGTTGCAAATATCTTTGACTTGTTTTTATGTCTTGTAATGTTTATATGTGTATTTATGTCTTGTATTGCTGGTAAGTAACTTTCTTGCACTGAGTTTTTTTTGTTGCAAATATCTTTGATTTGTTTTTATGTCTTGTAATCTTTATGTGTGTATTTATGTCTTGTATTGCTGGTAAGTAACTTTCTTGCACTGAGGTCTGTTTGTTGCAAATATCTTTGACTTGTTTTTATGTCTTGTAATCTTTATGTGTGTATTTATTTTATGTCTTGTATTGCTGGTAAGTAACTTTCTTGCACTGAGTTTTTTTTGTTGCAAATATCTTTGATTTGTTTTTATGTCTTGTAATCTTTTATGTGTGTATTTATGTCTTGTATTGCTGGTAAGTAACTTTATTGCACTGAGGTCTGTTTGTTGCAAATATCTTTGACTTGTTTTTATGTCTTGTAATCTTTATGTGTGTATTTATGTCTTGTATTGCTGGTAAGTAACTTTCTTGCACTGAGGACTGTTTGTTGCAAATATCTTTGACTTGTTTTATGTCTTGTAATGTTTATGTGTGTATTTATGTCTTGTATTGCTGGTAAGTAACTTTATTGCACTGAGTTTTTTTTGTTGCAAATATCTTTGACTTTTTTTTAATACTTGTAATCTTTATGTGTGTATTTATGTCTTGTATTGCTGGTAAGTAACTTTCTTGCACTTAGGTCTGTTTGTTGCAAATATCTTTGCCTCTTTTTTATGTCTTATAAGGTTTATGTCTGTATGTATGTCTTGTATTGCTGTTAAGTAACTTTCTTGCACTGAGGTCTGTTTATTGCAAATATCTTTGACTTGTTTTTATGTCTTATCATGTTTATATGTGTATTTATGTCTTGTATTGCTGGTAAGTAACTTTCTTGCACTGAGGTCTGTTTATTGCGAATATCTTTGACTTGTTTTTATGTCTTATAATGTCCTCTGGTTTTTGTCCTTGAGGTTTGAATATATGTGTGTGTGGTGTGTGTGTGTGTATATATGTGTGTGTGTGTGTGTGTGTGTGTGTATATATGTGTGTCTGTCTGTGTGTGTGTGTGTGTGTGTGTGTGTGTGTATGTGTGTCTGTCTGTCTGTGTGTGTCTGTTTATTGTCCACAGATCAGGTTTGAAGTGTCTGTGTGGTGCAGCTGGTCTGGTCTGTCTCTGTACAGTCGAGGCTGCACCCACCCATAAAACGGTGGAGGCTCACCAGGACATGCACACCTCACAAGTTCCCGGCTCTCTCGGCTCGGTTGAAGACGGGTTTCTTGGAGAAGGGGAGGGCAGTGAGGCACAGTCCCCCGTCCCCCGACGCCCCTCGCGATGCCCCTCCTTCTTCGACTAACCCTCTGCAGAGGAGCCGTGAGAGCCAGGAACTTGTGAGTTTTGTATATCCACTCAGGCATCCTTCATACCTGGTCTGTAGGAAGTTCCTGTCAGAAGGAGGATGGACAGTGAACATTTTAAGCCCACTCGGCAGCGACAGATGGCCACCCCTTCCTGAGCCTGGTTCTGTCGGAGGTTTCTCCCTGTTAAAAGGGAGTTTTTCCTCCCCACCGTCGCCAAGTGCTTGCTCATAGGGGATTTTTGGGCTTTTTTTTCTTAAAACCAACCGCTGATAATTTCACTGGCATCAAGTTTAGGACTCTGCAAATATTTAAATGGATAATTCGTCATCAAGTGAGGAATGATCCATTTAAATCATATTTGAGAGTCACATATATTTGTATATAAATATGATTTGTTGGACAATAAGGCAAATCACAGACTAATTTGGACAATTGGGAAAAATTAAATAAATAAAAAAAATTGGATAAAATGCATGTGTCATTGTTTCATATTGATTTCAAATAACATACCATTTGATTTCAACATATTTTTGTTACACTTGCAGTGGTGTTATTTTGTTATGATCCTGTTCCTTTTAAATATAAATATAAACCATCTAAATAGAAATGGAAAACTAGAAAGATTAAAAATATAGCTTTACTAATCTGAAAGTTATTTGTCATTGGATCCATCATTCCCACAGTGGAAACACATTATCTCATATTATGTTCAATTCTGTAGTTAAAAGTATAAAGTTTAATAATGTCTATTTTTAGTTTACTTTGTTATAAACACATTTTTTAGTATTTTAGAAACACTAACATCATACATATCCAAATATGAAGCAATGTTTTAACTCCATTTACATACAGACCTGTGGCCAACTTTACAAACCATTTTGAATTTTTCCAGCTGAGGCGTTCAAAATAGATATACTTTTGATTGTCACAGTGTTATTTGGGCAGCTGCCTGCCTAATATAACATAACATCACCACAATATTTTACATTAAATTGAGGAAATTTATCTTTGTTTCCTCAGCTAAGAATGCTTGGCTGCTGTAGCTTGTGTTTATGTTGAGAGTGACATCTGATTTAAAAGCAAGAAGCAAAAGCCACTGAGCACCATCAGTCAGCACAGAGGCAATGCTACAAATTTAAGGGAACGAAGGTCAATTCTTTGTGTGTGTACATGCACAGAGCACATGTGCACACGGTTGTGCAGATTAACTCACAGATGTATATGACAACTCACGTTTGTGGCATTAACATTGTTTTCCAATCTTAAACAGAAACAGGAAGCTCCAACCCGAGGCGGTGCACTGTTGGACGGACCAATCGGAGTCTGCGCTGCGGGACTGTTTTGATCACGCGGACTGGGAAATGTTTCACGTGGCCGCCAGAGACATTGATGAATACACAGACTCAGTCTGTGGATTTATCAGGAAATGCGTGGAAGATGTCGTCCCATCCAGAACAGTCAAATCCTTCCCAAATCAAAAACCCTGGATTAACGGAGATGTTTGCGCGGCACTGGCGGCACGGAACACCGCCTTTGCCTCCGCGAACACATCGGACTACAAACACGCACATTACCAACTCCGGAAGACGATCAAAGCAGCCAAACGTGAGTACAGGGACAGGGTGGAACAACAGTTTGACAACCCTCGGAGTATGTGGCAGGGACTAAACACGATCACAGACTTTAGAGGGAAAACCAGCACACCGCAGACCACGGCCTCTCTGTGTGAGGATCTAAACGTATTCTACGCTAGATTCGACACAGCGAACACCATGAGACCGGACAGTGTGCGCACCGCGGATGACGTCAGTGCGCACACTGTGTCTGAGGAGGATGTGCGGAAGTGCTTCAGGAAGGTGAACGCACGCAAAGCTACTGGTCCGGACGGGATTCCCGGCCGCGTCCTCAGGTCATGCGCGGCTCAGCTGGCTGGAGTGTTCACGCACATCTTCACCTTTCCCTCTCTCTGTCTGTAGTCCCAGCCTGCTTCAAAATGGCCACCATCGTCCCTGTACCCAAATCCTCCACCATCTCCTCATTGAACGACTGGCGACCTGTAGCCCTGACCCCCATCGTAAGCAAATGCTTCGAGAAGCTGTCAGGGACTTCATCTGCTCTGCACTACCCGACTCACTGGACCCTCTACAGTTTGCATACCGCCACAACAGGTCCACTGATGATGCCATAGCCCTGACACTACACACTGCCCTGTCACACCTGGAGAAGAGAGACACGTATGTGAGGATGCTGTTTGTAGATTACAGCTCAGCATTCAATACCATCGTTCCCTCGAAGCTGGACAGGAAACTGCAGGATCTAGGACTGAGCAGCTCCCTCTGCAGCTGGATCCTTAGCTTCCTGTCTGACAGACGCCAGGTGGTCAGACTGGGCAGCATCACCTCATCCCCCATCACACTGAACACTGGTGCTCCACAGGGGTGTACTGAGCCCTCTCCTGTACTCACTCTACACCTACGACTGCACAGCCACTAACAGCTCCAACATCATTGTGAAGTTTGCGGACGACACTACAGTGGTGGGTCTTATCACCAATGGTGATGAGACGGCTTACAGGGAGGAGGTCAGCGCCCTGACCCACTGGTGTCAAGACAACCATCTCACCCTCAACGCGCAAAAGACAAAGGAGTTGATAGTGGACTTCCGGAGGTGCAGAGAAGTACACACCCCCATCACCAGTCAACGGCGCTGCTGTGGAGAGAGTGAGCAGCTTCCGGTTCCTTGGAGTACACCTGGCTGAGGATCTTACAGTGGTCAGTACACACAAACAAAACAGTGAAGAAGGCCCAGCAGCGCCTCTTCTTTCTCAGGAGACTGAAAAAGATTCGGCATGAGCCCCCGCATCCTCAGGACCTTCTATCACTGTGCCATTGAGAGCATCCTCACTGGATGCATCACCACCTGGTATGGCAACAGCACCGCCTACAACTGCAAAGCTCTCCAGCGAGTAGTGCGGTGCTCTGAACGGATAATTGGAGGTGAGCTCCCCTCCCTCCAAGACATCTACAGGAAGCGGTGCCTGAGGAAAGCGGGAGGATCATCAAGGACTCCAGTTCACCCCAGCCATAAACTGTTCAGACTGCTTCCATCAGGAAGGAGGTTCTGCAGCATCCGGTCCCGTACCAGCAGACTGAGAGACAGCTTCTTCCATCAGGCCATCAGACTGCTGAACACGTCATAGACACCTCAGCTTCACTACTGGAACTTCAACATTATGCACTCCACACTGTATATAAATGCCACTTGTTTTGCACATATTCAACTCTGTATATTTTATATATTTTATTATTATTATTATTATTTTATTTTATTTTTTTACTATTTAATTTGTAAAAATGTGTATACACACACACACACACACACACACACACACACACACACACACACACACACACACGTAGGAAAATATTTAGTATACACATCCAGAAATGCATACACTATTATATATTGTACATATATTTATAGTTTCAGGTTGACCATTCTGTATTTTGCTCGTTTGTGTTGTTGTGTTTGCACATCTCTGTTGCTTGTGGGGCTCGCACACAAGAATTTCACTCGCATGTGCTGTGCCAGTGTGCCTGCACATGTGATGTGACAATAAAAAGTGATTTGATTTGATTTAAATGTAATACATACATTTCCGTCATTGGCCATAATTCTTGCAAGGAAGGACTCAAAGGTCACAAGTTATTAAATAAAATTAATTAAACACACCATTAAAAGAAGTTCACTATTCACTCCTTAAACTCATAGCTAGCAGCAGTTATTTATATCTATGAAAGAGAGAGCTTAATTGTTTGATTAAGCTTGATTGGAATGTCAGCTCCACACTGTGGCTGGTTGATTAAATAAGTTGGGGAGCAAAAGTAAAATGAGCTACTTGTGGGATACTATTTAACTTGGCTTGGGTAAGCTGCTCATTTTATGCTCATTTTACTTTTCAGATGGTGTCAAGCCTGGCAGTTTGGTGTAATTGTTAGCCTTGTAATTCATAGTAATATATTTCTCACACACAACCTCAACCTCTGCCTCTCCATGTGAGCAGAGACGCAGCAGCATCTTGTTTCTACAGGAAGCCTGATTAAAATGTTAGGCATTTATACGGTGTACAAGATTAAAGAATAAAAACTGATATTACTAAACCTGACTTCCTTCCATCTATTTTCTGCTGCTTATCTGAGTCCGGTCATGATGCCCAGACGTCCCCCTCCCCAGCCACCTACTCCTGCTCTTCCTGGAGAACAGTGAGCCGCCACTCTGGTGCCTTTCGGTGTAAACGAGTAGCTTTCCAAATAACTCAGCTCTTCATCGTGTTTATAAGGCAGAGGTCAGACATCCTTCAGAAGATGCTCATTTGTGTCAGATTTTAGTCATAGGTAAAGGTATGACTGTAGACTGACGGGTAAATCAACAGGGATCAATACCCTGCTCCTCTTTTTTCCAATACAAGTTCCTCTATCAAATCATTTTTTGACACTTGAGTCAGCAGTCCAAGCAGAGATGTCCAGAAGTTCCTTTTCCCACTTAAGTGGTATTTATGGTCACACAAATGCGTCTGACAACAGACAGGCAGCGAATACTGGGATACCACGGCGAGCCGGCCGAGATACATAATGTGTCCAGTGTGTGTTTGGTCTGCCCTTACCAGCTGCGTCTAGGAGACATTTCTGGAGCCTCCTATTTCAGATGCCAGTCAAACCACCTACACTGGCTCCTTTCCTTTCTGTGAATGATCGCAGTTGAGGAGGAGAAGCTATGCTGTCCCCTGGTATGGTCTCCCCAAGGCAACTGGTTCTTGATGAGGGCCAAACTTAAGTACAATTCAAAAGACCAAAGTTACTAGCCTGGGACCAGTACTGGGGAGGTTTTCTTTGTTTTCCAGAACAGCTAATAGCTGTGCCCCATGAGTTCAGCTTAAAATATCCACACAGGTACTTCGTCCTCCCTCGGGTGGGCAGAGAGCTTTGTGGTCCAGGTTGTGGTCCAGTCCCCGGCTGCTTTAGCTGGCTTTAGAAAAAACCTGAAATTAGAATTAAAACTGTTTGTACCTTCACCTGTGTTACTTACAGTGATATGTTATGTAATTTGTTAACTGTCTCTTTAAGCTTTCAGCAGGGCTGGAGAGTTAAAATAGTCTGTGTGAAAATAGGCAGGTGGTGAACTCGAGCCTGTGATACGTTTTTAATGTCAGGCTGTGACCACAAACACCAGAGTGGTCATCAGCATTCAGATCAGCTGATAGTAACCAGAAACGGCTTTATGGTCATTCTCTTAATTGTTATTGGCGTTTTCTTTTATTTGACTTGTTTAAAATAATAAAAAGCTGATTTGGGTTCATTTTATAAGCAAATCACATAACTTAATACAACAGAAATAAACTGACAGAGTAATGGAAAATAAAAAATGATAAATGTGGCCCAAAGCTACACGGATCACTGGCCACAATTCATTCAGCTGGAGGTCTTTTTTTTTTTCAAAGTTAATTTTAAATAGAAATAAATGTGGGCAAGAAATTAAAACTAAATAGGGAGCAAGCCTGAACCCTAAAGGCTTTACTAAGTGTTAATTATGCAGGTTTAGACATGGGCTGATTTGTAAGCTTGTGATAAACCTTAAATAAGTATATATGTATATTTTTGTCTGTTCCCTTGAAACGCATGCAGGTTCTGCAGGAGTTTCACCAGCAGCTGTTTGTGCAGAAGAACATGGCGTTCCAGCAAGCACCAGACTTCATGTTCCAGCCTGTCGACTCAGATACGGTAAATACTGATGTTTTTCTCTTTTTATTCATTATTAAATGCATAAAATATCACATGCGATTGCTTTTAGTGATTATTGGGGAAAATAAACTCGTATTTATTATGCATGGAATGAAATCCCCAACCTTAAAATTTAGAACTTAACATGATTTCTCTAAAATGTTCAAGTAAAAACTTGAAGAATAATTTTTGAAACTATTAAAATCCAAATCTCAAAGTGTTTGGGTTGCTTTTAATACAAATTTTGTAGCATAAAATAAGGTTCGTGTTTGACTAATTTAGTTGGCAGGAGGTGTTAATCAGTTTACCGGAAAATCAATTTCTACAGAAAAGTGAAGTGAAATGTGGATCCTTCAGGTTTGAACTGCACAGGTTGGAAAACCACAGGTAAAATGCTGTAATGAACACAGATCAGAGGAGATTGTTGAGAAGTGGAACAAAGCTCAACAGATGACAGATTAATTTGTTTAGACAACAATCAATACAAAATCAGACGAGTGGAACAAGCAGCTCACGGGCATCCTGAAAGCTGAGCTGGCCGTGGCCACAAAAGCCCGGACTGGACTCGGCTCAGGACCTTGATGCTCAAAGCGGCTTTAGGCAGAGCAGATCCACCTTTTTGGTCCAGAGTTAAACATCTCAACAATACCAGATGCAGAAAAGATTTTTTTTTTTTTAGACATTCATGATCACTGGAGTATGAAGCTTGAGAAGCTGGGTGATGACCTTTCCTCTAAATTGATACACAAGCAGGAAAAATGTTCTAATTTTCTAAAAAATTGTAAGTAACAGACAAAGTAGCTCCATTGTTTGAGTGTCAATAATCTGTCTGCACTGAAATAAACAACTAATTTAAATAGATTTTAATCCAAAAGTGCTGCACACACATTATGGAACAGTCTGGGTAAGAAGTCAAAGCAGGAAACATAATAAGTCCTGCGTGATTGGTCTTTATCTTTGTTAGTCTGAACTATGAGCCTGAAGGCAGAACAGTGAACTTTGTACTGTACTCCTTGCCCTGCACAGGAACTTAGATTATTTTCCCATTTTTAGTTTTTATTTACAGATGTGTCGTCTCATTTCCTCACCGTGGGACTATTTCCAGCTCGTGTTTGTTCCGACTTTATCAGACTGTTTATCTTCCTAAATAAATGCACAAACTCCACTTTTAATTAAATATTTGGATTGGACGTGGATCTTTAACATGTCACCAGGTGAAGGACTGGTGACATCCTTCAGAAGATGCTCATTTGTGTCAGATTTTAGTCATAGGTAAAGTTATGACTGTAGACTGACGGGTAAATCAACAGGGATCAATACCCTGCTCCTCTTTTTTCCAATACAAGTTCCTCTATCAAATCATTTTTTGACACTTGAGTCAGCAGTCCAAGCAGAGATGACCAGAAGTTCCTTTTCCCACTTAAGTGGTATTTATGGTCACACAAATGCGTCTGACAACAGACAGGCAGCGAATACTGGGATACCAGTTATAATTCTGACTTTGAAGTGAAGCCACTTTTTGTTTTGGCTGTTTTTATCAGTTCCAGTCGTGTTTAACCCCCATTTAGATTTACTTTCCCAAACTTTGTGGCACTAATGATTCTGTGTCCAGGTTTAAAACACCTGCTCTTTGAATTTGTACAGAAATTCTAGTTTAAGTCTGAGTTTTGTGCTGCTTTGGAGTATTAGTTGTTTTTATATTACCTGAGTCCTGAGTAAAGTGTGGTATAAATGCATGGTCTCAGTGTTTTCTTCAGTGTTCTGGCTGATGTTATTGAAGCCACAGTGAGCATTTTTGTCCGTTCACCAGTGTGGCGGTATTTGAAAAATATACATCACGGGTGAAATGAAGATGGGTTAAACTGTTACATCGCAGCTTTAATTTGAATGAACGTGTTTGTCTGTCTGCAGGCTTCTCAGCCAGACGAGCTGACCATCGAGGAGCAGGAAATCTTGGAGGTCATCGATGATGGCGACATGGAGGACTGGGTCAAGGTACAAAAATAACACAAACACAGTTATGTAGCAGATGCACTCTCATGTTTGAGGGTTGGTTGTTTGTGTATTAGTTCACTCTCTGGCTCTTAGACTGTTTGACAAACATTTAGTTTCAGTTTTTATAAGACCTCGCACCGGTACAGACTATCTACTGGACGTTTTAGTGTTTCTCTGGGATCAGTTGAACTGATGTGGCTTCAGGAATTAGAATAATTCAACTAAAATGCGTGCGGTGCATTGAGGCAGGTCAGGTTGGCCTGGGTGGTAGAAGCTCTGCTGAACATAAAGACAAATCAAAAAATGTACAAATACACAGTTCTCTGCTTCTTTTTTGGCCATGCAGCCGTAAAGGGCTGATGGGAGATTCTCGTCACGCAGCCGGGCAGGCAGGTGGGCGGGCATGGCACCCAAGTTTTGTGAATGCAATAATTCATGAATGAGGCAGTTTTTAAATTCATACCTTAAGTGCAGCTACTGAAAATCTGGACCAAATCCTGATTGATGGTGATCCAATCCTGCCTCAGCAGCGCTCCGGTTTGATCACAGTTTGTCAGCTTCTGCTTTTTAACAGCGGTTCGTGGACTCTTGATCAGTTTGAGATCTGCGGAGTGACCTGGTCATGGATATAAAATGTTAATTTGATGATCTCCCAGCTACTTAGTTATCATTTTCACTTTGTTTGTCACAGACTGTTACAAAGTTGCTCCTGGACCTTTGGGAGAAAATTTGAGAAGTCTTTGAGGACATTTTTCGGGTGGTCAGTGGTGTCTACTTAAATGTAGAAATGTCAGCTGTGGATGCTCCCATCATTGTGTGAAGTCATTCTTTTATAAACGCCTCTGCAGAGCTGCTGGTGTGTAGTCATTGTGTACTTTGTGTGTGGTTGTTTTCAGATCATTTCCCTGAAGGAACATTGTGCATTGTTGCTGTTTTACTTTTGTTTATTGTGTAAGTCTGGCTTTCCTGTGAGCCATTTGTGCAAATGTTCCACGTGTTGAGCCAATATTTTATGTATATTTACTTAGGTGATTATCTTTTCATATACAGATATAGTGTTTTAATGGGGTATTTATTTTAATGAATATAATCATACATAAAAATGTGAGCAATATCATTTATATAGATCTGTTTTAGTGCTGTGATTCCCCACAGCATGCCCCAACAGAGATCCCAATACCTCTGAGTGTTTTCAATCTGAATGAAAATAAGTAAGCAGCGGCAGGGGAGGCCACCGGTGTTCATGAAATCAAGCTTCATGAATTCAGCAGAGGCTTGTTTAGGATTTTAGATTTCTCGTTAATTCAGGAAGAGAGAACAAAAGCTCTCCTATTATTCTCTTTGTGGCTGTTATTAAATTCTGGCGACGATGCAGTGATATTGTTACAGCCCTACTCTTTACATCTGACTTTATTTTTTCTCATTAGGAGTTTTCCTGTTGAAACATTTTTGGCTGTTGTCATCGTCTGTGTGCATTGTCTGTGTTTCCAGGCCAGAAACCGTAGCGGACAGGTGGGCTACGTCCCGGAGAAATACCTGCAGCTGCCCTCCTCCAACAGCCTGCTGAGCATGCTGCAGTCGCTGGCCGCGCTGGACGCCCGATCCCATTCCTCCAGCAACTCCACCGAACCTGAAACCGAACTCCCAACCGGCTCCGTCAACGGAGACTCGAGGAGTGAGATCCGCCTCCACCAGATAATATCGGAGTTTTGATTTCCTGCTTTGTTTAATACCCTCGTTGCCACTGTCTGTGTTGCAGTTTCATTCGCAAAGGCTTTGTACGACTACGCGGGACAAACGGAAGATGAGCTGTCGTTCCCAGAAGGCGCCATCATCCCCATCCTGAGCAGAGAGACCCACGAGGACGATGGCTTCTGGGAGGGCGAGTTTAACGGCGTTGTTGGTGTAAGAGTTCAAATAATAGTTTGCAAAAGCTTGTGACTGCAAAATTGTGTCTGCCTAAGGGACAGTTTGTTCCAGGAGATAAGCGAGAGTTAGAAGATTAATAGGAAGCACCTGGCCTCCAGACGGAGAAGATGTCCTTTTAAATGTGTCCAAAGTCATCAACAGAACATTTGTGGTTTTGAAACTTATGCCTGTGTTGTATCTGCTTGACGCATGAGGGGGCGTCATAAAAGTAAACCCTGATGGTATAAAACAACTGCTTGTGTATCATTGGGCGGAGATCGATGCTGTCTGTGGGCAGTGTTCATCTCCCCACGCACGTGTTCATTAAAATCATTGTTTGACCGAAGCTCTTCTGGACCATTATTGTTTTGTGCTCACCCTCAATATTTGAACTCGTAACAAACAGCAATAACGGCAAAACATGTAATGGACGTGCTGGTCCACTAGACAACATCATGTTGATGTAAAGCTTTGGGTCTCTTATGCAAAGTAAAGAGGCTGAAATAAGGTGTCCATGAGTATCAGTTTTCAACATTCAGTATTAAGAGACAAAGACTGTACGGGTTGGGCCAGTCGTCAAGTCCTGGAGCAAAGTGAGCCTGCAAATCAATAAGATGCAAATCAGTTTATACCTTTCATATAATGTTTGAATTTGTTTATTCTGAGTTTTATTGTTCAGTTAGTTTCCACAGTTCATATATCATGTGTAATTTTTCATTAGTTTCAGTGTTTGTTTGTATTTTATTCTATTCATGATGGTTGTGTTGACAGATTTGTCCAAATTTAAAGCTATAGATGTGAACTTTTGGTTCCTTTATTATTACCTGTATAATTAGTTTCAGTCTTTGTGAAGTGGGGAAGGAGGACCCAAAAGCAGGACTCGTGCGATGGACAGTGCTCTTTATTTACAGTGGAGTAAATAAGACAACACAACAATCCAGTGAGCTCCCTCGACTCCTGTGTCATGTCTTCACCCAAAACTCCGTGCTCTCTGCTCCGTGGCTGCTGTCCACCTGTGCTCCACTCTCCTCCTCCTGGGAAAAAAAACAACAGAGGCAGCCGTCAGGACACCATGCCGCCTAATCAACAAAAAACAGTCCCAGTCTAAATAATCTAAAAGACCAACCACGGCTCCAGTGATGGCAACACACAGTTCTAGTGACCAACCCAGTGGGCGGCACTCGAGACGAAGCAGTTCAGGTGGCCTGCACACATTTAGTATCAGGCTTTACAAAAAAAAGTATCAACTATGTTAGGATCCATGTTCATCATGTGTGATGTGTGTTTACATTTGAAGGTGTTTGTGGATTTGTCACCTCTCTTCAAGGTGTGGTTTGTGTTTGATGCTGAAACAGATAAAGACTGCTGATTGGCTGAAGTGGGGTTCAATAAAAATTGTTTGGTTGTTGGTTTGGGCACTGCTCAGGTCCACATTAAATAAACTGCTGCTCATGTGTGTTTGTAGGTTCTCAGTCATCCAGGTCATGGTTGTCTAAGGAGCCTGGAAAGAAAGCGACTTTACTTCTTTAAGGTTCTGGATGATGTTTAACTTCTGATCCAAGAAGCTTCTTCAGTTGATGTGCTTCCTTTGCTCATTTTCCACCTCTGCACAGTTTCATTTGATGACAGTGCAGTGCAGTTCTCCCAAACATACAACAGAGGGCGCTATGCACATTCACTGAAGTGCAGAAAAATACAAGTGGAGGAGGAAACAAACAGCAGCATCAAGAGAGAAAACTGAAGTGTTCAAAGCGAGTTATTTTAGTCTCTTATTGTAATATTAATCGACATCTAAACATCACGTTGATGCTTCATGTTTGACTTCCGTGTCCTTTTACTGCTCAGTTGGAAAATATTGATGCAATTTAAAAGAAGAGGAGAAGAGTAATTTCTCTGTACTACTTCAAAAGTAATTTGAAAGCACTGCCTCATATGGAAAATGAATCATGATGAAATCCTGAAACAAATAGTGTTTGTGAATATGAAGAGTTTAGTTTTCATTTTGGTCTTAGAAGTATAAAAATGCAGGACTGAAGACAAGATGGAAATGATGTGTTATGAGAAATAAAACACATGTCACTATGTACTATAATTTTATTTTGTTTATTTTTTGTTCTTGTAGGTTTTTTGCTTTAGTGTAAATTTTGAAAGCACTGCTTTTAGTTTGAAAATTGGATTCAGTGTTTAGAGTTCGGACAAAACAATGGACGGTTTCAAGAAATGTATTTTATCAACAAAACTTATTTTTGATGGTTACTGTATTTATTTTAATGCCCTCAGTGCAGTGATTGAAAAAAAGTTCATCTGACACCAATGAGCCAACAGCCTCCACGTAAACATTTCTTTTTTTCTTTCTTTTTTTTTAAACAGGGTTTAATCAGCGCTGACATACAGACATTTATGCGCTGGGTATAACAGACATGCTTACCGTGTGAAAGGACCGCGGATGTCTTGGAGCAGAGAAACATGCTGTATTGTTGTTTTTCTTTATTGCATAAGCAGCGCCCGACTGTCAGAAACGCTCTGTGCGGGTAGCAAAGTCGGCTCCAACGCACCTGCAGGCATCCATTTGAAAGAAAGGTGTCGCTGCGGCTAGGCTCTCGGGATAGTCAGACTTTTATTTATATTTGCGGCATTCTGGTGCGTTAAAACTAGCAGCCTCTGTGTCCCGCTTGGATCACCATTCTGAAAATTCAGATATTTAAATAAAATGATGAATCGGCGAGTGATGAGGAGCCACGTAGATCCTAAAATCAGGTTTGATTAAATTAAACTCTTATGAACAGTGATGACGCGTTCCAAACAAACGATGCTTTCTACATGGCCAAATTGTGTGCTAACTACCTCACAGCGCTGTGTCCGGGGTCCGAAAAAAAAAGTTAAAACGATATACCTTGCGAAAGTTGTGAAGTGCTGAGGAAAATACTGTGTGTCTGATGGGGTGTTTTTATATAGGTGGACTTGGTTTCAGTTGACCTCTGACATGGAGAGATGAAAAGAGCAGTTTGTAAAGAAAAAAGGTGGAAACTATGGAACTACAGTTGGGATGTGTGTGCTGGGATGCTCTTGATAAGTGTGCAGCTTTTATTGTTTTATGACTTGTTTTGCTGACTGTTGGGGCCCTACCTGTAACCCCCTCTGTCTAATCATCAAGTCTTACTGTTGCAGTGCGTTTGTGTGGCTACTAGACAATTATAGGTTGTATTAAAGCAGGGGTGTCAAACTCAAATACACAGTGGGCCAAAATTCAAAACTGGAACAAAGTCGTGGGCTAACATTAATATTTATTGAAAAAAAAATCTTCCTCCAGATATAAGAATGAATATTTTCTTATGGACTCAAATAAGTTTTGCTGGAAACCTGAATATGGAACAAGCAAAGCTTAATACTAAACAATATATATATTAGCTGTATAATACCAGTAGGCCAGCTCTAATAGTAATTTGGTATGGCTTCGCGGGCCAAATGTAATTAGGCTGCGGGCCAGAGTTTGACACCTGTGTATTAAAGGAACATTGGGGGGTCGATACAGTGCTATTGTGGCTAGTTAAGAATGTGGTTTTTAGAAGTATCACAAGAAAAGTTTATTTCTAAAGGGATACATGTTGTTTGTGGTACTCTGTTTTAAAAACTATTAGCCTCTGTGTCTTTCAGAGCACAAAAGAAAAGTGAAATGCTCCTAAACTAGTTATATTACTACTGAGGTTGAGGCAGTAACAAAGTTCTTTAAATCATCAGGCAAGAAAATCCAGAAACCTTGGGTTAGCCGTGGCTATCCGGGTCATCTGAGCCCGAATAGCCTCCTTCTCCTCCTCCTGCACAGGAAATAATCCAAAGTCCGTTAAATTCAAAAGAGTCACTGAAATAAATGTCTGCTGGGTAAAACACGGTCAGGTTAAAAGCGAGCCGTTTAATGTGGCTGATAAACGAGTACAAAAACAAAAGGCAGATGCACACAAGAAAGAACCTAACTAGAAGTAAACTGGGAAAACTAAATGCAAAGAACAAAACCTTGAACGTTGCAAAAACATAAACATGGACACTCCTGGAGACATGGAACAACAGACAACCTGACAAAGAATGAACAGAAACACACAGAATAAATACACACAAGGGTGATTAGGGGGAAGTGGAAACACATGGGGAAACAGCTGACACTACTCTGACATAAGGAGACAAAGGAAGCAAAGCTGACTACACTGAAATAGGACACAGACCTTCAAAATAAAACAGGAAACATGAGACGCAGACAAGACAATATAAACTTGATAACATAAGAGGGCAAAGGGAGACTAAAACACAGGGGTAGAAGACACAAGAGGAATCTAAATAAACAAATGAGCTTAGATAACCTGATGAACTTAAAAATAAACCATAAACATCAAAAATAAACTAAAACTTAAAACGCTGGGTCAAAAAGACCCAGGATCGTGACAGTGGGAGGTTGAAGCTGCCACAGGGCAAAAGCAGGACAGGCTGCCAGTTTATCACAGGGCTAACACAATATATGTGATAGAAAATCAACTGAAATGTTTGATATTTATTTATAATAATAAGAGAATAACTACTATATATAATAATATTATAGTTGTTATTATAAATATGTGTATATTTTTTATAACACCCAACATAAAAGGCTTCTTTCCAAACCTGAGCTGTTTCAGATGCTTCTTGAAATTCTGACTTCTCTGAACTCAAATTCAAATACAAATACAAATTCAAATTTTATTTGTCACGTACACAGTCATACACAGTACGATATGTAGTGAAATGCTTGGACAACTGCTCGTGACCTAAAGAAAACAAAAAAAGGAAAAGGCTATGATAAGATAGGAAATAAATATGAAAAAATTAAAAAGGGTAAATTTAACTAGGAAGGAATAGAATATAAATTAAGGTTAAAATGAAATAACTGTACAACACAAATTAGAATGAAGGGTAAATTTAACTGGGAAGAATAAGATAAAGATAAATATATAAATTAAAGTTGAAAATAAAATAACTGTACAACAAAATACACAATATAGAACTATATAAGAATGTATGAAGAAATCTAAATATAAATAAATATATACACAATAACAGCAGCTGTACAAGTATTAACCGGAAATGAAGAATATAGTGACCAGTGTTGTGCAAAACCAAAGTCCAGAAAGTCCAGTGTGTGTGTAAGAACTGTATGTGTGGGTCAGTACTGTGTGGTGGTGTGATTGAGAGACCGTATCGCCTGCGGGAAGAAGCTCCTCCTCAGTCTCTCTGTGTTGGTCTTCAGGGAGCGGAATCGCTTTCCTGACCTCAACAGAGAGAACAGTCTGTTGTTGGGATGGCTGAGGTCCTTCACGATCTTCCTGGCCTTGGTCCAGCACCGAACTCAGTGTAAGGTGTCTGCTCCCTCACTGTGGCTGTGCCTGGAAGTACTTCTGCTTCTTGTCTTCCCCTAATGCAGCTTTAAAGTATTAAGTATGAAGCAACAGTGCTTCTCTTTGCGCCTCTGAAATCTGTGTTCTCTCTACTGATAAACAAAAGAAACAATGTAAAATGTATTAATAAATCAGTAACAAAAATATAGCGTAGAAGGTAAGTAGAGATTTTCATACCATCTTCAAGCCTAATGCTTTTAAGTCCCACACTCAATGCAGCCTGACTCAAAACCTGATTCTAAATGGTTCAGCACAGACACAGACTCGCTGACTTTTTATAGTCACTCTATAAATGCTTTAAATCATCTCACTTGTAAACACTGCCGTATCCACCGGAGATCAGTGAGAATGGATTCTGGAGTCTTCCCATCCTCCTGTTAGTGATCCTCCATCTGAATGGATGATAACAACCTTCTGAACTGACTAGCAGGTGTAGAAAGCCCGACTAGCCCATATCTATGGGACTGATCACTGCTGATAAACCCACTAAATGGATGGATAAGAGCTCTGGTCACATTTGGAGTTGGGCCACAGCTCTGCACAGTGGCTGCCAAATGGTCGTCTTCTATTGTGAAATTCAGCACAGCAGAGAAGAAATAGCACATTATGATACAGTATGATGGAAAGGCCAAATAAGAAAAGTGTGGTAAATTAATAGATTCAACTCATGTTTTACTTTACATTTTGACAGCATGACTGCTCTTCCTTCCATCAAGTACATTTTTCCACTTCTAGAATCCCTAGAAGCCAGAAACACAAAACAAGGCTACATCCACACGTACACGGATATTTTTGAAAACGGAGATTTTCCGTTTTCGTTTTTTTTTAAAAATCCCGTCCACACGTAAAAGCCAAAAACAAAGGAAAACGCTGCTAGGAACATGCCAAAGCAGCAGGTGGCGCTATATTCCTATCCGTGTAGAAATGTTGGCCAATCAGAAGTCAGCCTGGGTGGGAAAGAGTAAACAAAGATGGTACATAGAAGCAGAACTGAGTCCTAAGGCTGTATCCCAATTCAGGGTCTGCAGCCTTAAAGGCCGCATTTTAGGCCGATTAGGTCACAGCGACGCAAGAAGGCTGCCCAATTTGAAGGCTGCTCGAAATGCGGCCCTCACACCGTTCTTCATTTTCTCCGTTTTTCTCGTCCACACTTAAACGCAAAAACTGAGTTTTCAAAAATATCCACCCTGGCAGGAGCTTTTAAAAATCTGCGTTTTCAGTGACCGAAAACGCCATTTACGTGTGGACGAATAGAACGCATAGAAAAATCTGCGTTTTCAAAAATACCTGGGTACGTGTGGACATAGCCCAAGATACTGCTGTTATTATTAAATAGTTTCAATTTGTTTCTTAGTTTATTTGTGATTTAAATTTTCACCTTTCATCTTTATGCTTAGTTTGTTCTGGTTACTTTGAATTTTGTAGCCTCGAGCTTATTTCTCAGACTATCTCCTTTTGTAATTTGTAAAAATAGTTCAGTGAGTTTATTTTCCTCCATTGTCCTGCGTTCTGTGTCACGTCTGTGTTTCTGTTCTTGCACACCAAGTTACTTATTGTGTTAGTCTGTTGTCTCTTGTGGTTTTTATTTAGTTTTACGTCGCTTGTCTCGTTTTCTTATTTAGGTTCAGCTGCCCTCCCAGGTGTCTCCTGTTTGTCCTGAGCTCCTTGTGTATTTACTCCCTCAGTTTGTCTTAATTGGTTGCTGTGTCCTCCCTCTCTGTATTGTTTCCTTCCTCAGTGTTTCCCTGGTTTTGCTAGTATCCAGTTTCCCTGCTGCTGCCCTGCCACTGTGTTTTTGTATTTTTTGCTACTGCATTGAAGCTGATCTTTGAGTTCATCCTTTGTCTCCTGAGTTCTGCATTTGGGTCCATATTTGAAATATATTCGAAAAACTAACTCTGTAGGTGCTCACACGCCACTGCACGCTCATGCATGTGTGGGAAAGAAAGAGAAAGAGAGAAATACTGCTACAAGCTAGTTCAGAAATCAGAAAGGGTTTTATTGCCAAATGTTGAGCAGGTTTACAACATTAGGAAATTGCTGCGGTGCTTCAGTGCAAACATACTGTTATAAATTACGTTTAAATAGACATGAAAATAAAAATAAGAGTAAGAATTAAAAGTGCTAAGTAGATAGATATATACATGATATATACATGAGTGCAGGTGGTGATCAGTGCCAAACATGGAATGATGCAGTGAACACAGCGTAGGGTCATGTGTTAGTGGTGGGAACAGTCATACGGTTATTGTTCATGTGTCCGACAGCAGAGGGGAAGAAACTGTTCTTATGGCGAGAGGTTTTGGTGCGAATGGACCGGAGCCTCCTGCCTGAGGGGAGCAGGTCAAACAGACTGTGTCCAGGGTGAGAAGGGTCAGCTGTGATCCGAGCTGCACGCCCCAGTGTCCTGGAGGTGTACAGGTCCTGCAGAGATGGGAGTCTGCAGCCAATCACCTTCTCAGCAGAGCGCACAACACGCTGCAGTCTCTGTTTGTCCCTGATAGTGGCTCCAGCGTACCACACAGTGATGGAGGAGGTGAGGATGGACTCGATGATTGCAGTGTAGAATTGCGTCATCGTCCGTGTTGGCAGGTTGAATTTCTTCAGCTGCCTCAGGAAGTACATCCTCTGCTGGGCTTTCTTAATGACGGAGGTGATGGTGGGCTCCCACTTCAGGTCCTGGGTGATGGTGGTGGTAGTTGTGATAAATGGTAGTTTAAATTGTGTCCAGGTAATGAACCATTAAATCTCCTTTTGCACCATCTGAATCTCTCTGCAATCACATCACATAGTATGCATATTTTAATTTATACAGCCAAATATCACAAATCTGACCTTAAGGTCTTTGCCACCTGGACACACACACACCAACCGCTCTGAAGAAGCTTAGAGTGGATTTGGAAATAGACACCTGAGGTGAAAGAATTCAATTGATTAAAGTTGTGCTATTATTAAAAAGGTAACAATATCAAGATATGATTCAGGAGGATGTGAAACAACTTCTTAGGTTATGTACTTATTGATTATCAATAATTAACAATGAATATTTTTATTTTACAACCATGCAAACATGACTGATTAACCTGCATGGGGAAAAACTGAATATTGAGTATTAACAACTAAGAGTGCAATAAGTGACCACTGAAAGAGGCCCACACAAAAAGTTTTAAGGCTGTAAGACAGCTGTATGTCACAGAACAATGAACTTCATTTTGAGCTTACTCATAATCAAATAGCATTTCATATCTTTGTTCACTAAGGCAGGAAAACAGCCTCAAGGTTTTGTACTGAGTGAATGAGACATTGTGGATTCGTTTCTGTCAAACATCGGTGTTCAATGTTGTCACTTATGGAAGTGCAATAACGATATGTACAAGACAAATAAAAGAAAAGAAATTGTTATATCAAGTGAGCCAATATCACATTAACTGAACAACTGATGTTTCATGCTTTTTTTATACTGCTTTTATAAAAAGTTTGAGACAGACCCTAATGAGCTACTGAAGCAAATAAATAACTGTCACTGAGCTTTGCATCTATATCACTGAAAAAGGCAAAGAGTTTGTGAAACAGAACAATTGGGACTGCGAGTATAGTTGCTGCACAATATGTTGTTCAGGTGGTAAGCCAACCATCTGTAAGTATATTACTCTTCTCTCAGGTTTCACGGTGTGCACAGAGGTGGATTTGCACAAGAGAATCTTTCACGACCATAGCTGTGAGAAAAATGATCGTCTGTATCACGTGCACATAACTCTGACCCATGGAACACATTACCATCATCTATGTGGCGGCTCTCTGATCCACAGCCAGTGGGTTCTAACTGCAGCTCACTGCTGGAAAGATCAACCTGGATGGTGAGAAATGACTGTTTCACATATTTTAAAAAAACCAGTCCAGAGACAAAAATCATTACTGGTATTTTGTTCTTTTACCATTTCCATTGTTTAGGACTATGTCTGCATAATAGGAATTCATCCAGGTCCAGGAAGAATGGTGACAATTATTGATCACAAAATCTTTGAGGACCAAACAGGAAAACATGACATCATGCTTCTGAAAATCGACCCACCAGAGAATAAGATTAAGCCTGTTGTCTTCCCTAAATGTCGCAAAAAGTGAGTTTTGAGTAACCTTTTAAGTGTAAAGTTTGAATTCTGGAATATGTTGACATAATATGTATTTTTCTTGTTTAGTTGGTTGGTTTTTTAAACTTCCAGGAAGAGCAAAAAAAATGTAGCAACATCTGTAGTCTATGAACAAAATGACATCATGCTTTTGAAGTTACAAACCCCCATTAGTGACTGCAGAGCTTCTTTATTAACAATAATGTAACTGAGACTTGAATATTGAGCAGAGGGTTCTGGTTTTGATTTTAGGTACCTGCTTAGGAGCTACATCCATGATCTATAATAACTGACAATAAAACACGAGCATGAGGAAATGGAAGGAAATGTAATGTTTTAATAAAATGTTTGAATCTGAAAAGATTAGCTGACTTAGAGTGAACTGGAAATATTCAGCCTGCAGACATGGAGATGGAATTTTATTTATTTTTTAATTTGTAGGATGGATGTCATTCAGATTGCAGGCCATGGTGGCTATACGGTTGATGTAAACTACAACAAACGTAAGACCAGTATTGTTTTGATTATTTCACAATTTTTTAGTTTATATTATACTTTGATTTTGTCTTGTGTGCCTGTTATAGTTACCTTTTCATTTTATTTGAAAACTGTGATGACATAAAGTATTTATTTCATTTTTTTGTGGATATACTGTCAATTTCCCTCCTTTTTAAATGCTGCTCAGCTTCTTTTAAAGAACACATTTTGTTCCAGAAATGAGGCAAAGCATGTTTCTTTCAATATCTGATTTCCTTGCATGAAACATGCAGTAGCATTTGTTATTTTCCTTTTTTCTCTAGTCCCTGATGAACCGCCTCATCTCCAGTGTGCAAAGATGCATGTTGTTGAGTGTGAGCTTAACCTCCATCCATGTAATTCAACATTCTTATGGCCAAATGGAAACACGATGTGTTACAAAGAACCTCGAGTGGACATATGTAAGGTGAGTTACCATGCTGCCAACATTTTATCTGTATCATTATCAGATTTTTGGTACAAAATATTTATGTTTTCTCTCTCAGGGTGATTCTGGTGGTGGAGTGATGGCCAAAAACAACAAGATTCATGGTGTGCATGTTGGTGGTTGTGAACCTGCCTGTACCGGACCAACTATTTCTCTGAAGGTCTGCTCTTACATTGGTTGGATAAATCAAGTCATTACACGGAGTAATGGAAAATAATAAAATTAAAATAACATTCAAAATAAACAGTCCGCTCTGCAAGAAGCTGCTTCGGTGTGAATTGTTTCTACATGTGAACTTTCGATTGTTAAAATATAAATACGTCATGTGTGTTTTCAATGTAGTTTCAGGCATCAAGTAGATCATTCAGTTGTTCAGAAACTGTGAAGTTTGCATGAAGGTTGTTGGGTCCTTTTTGCCAGATGATATTAAGTACAATTACTACAGTAAAGTACAAATGTAAGGAATTTGTACTTTATTTTATTTTATTTGGTCTTTCCATCACATTTGTGGCTTCTTCTCCGCTGCTTCTAAGTGGAAATTGGTACATTTAACTCCACTACAAATATCTGACATCTTTAGTTGTTATTTTACAGATGAAGATTTGTGCTCGTGAAACACATGAAGTACAATTTTGTTTCTGTAGTTGATCAATCAGTTATTTGACTTGCAAATCGATTATTTCGTATTTATCTCCTGAAACGATCTACATTAACTTTTTATCCCTAGAAATGTGTTTCCAGAGTCCCAGGTTTAGTGACTTCCTGTCCACCATCACATTAGCTGAGTAGTTGTCAAATTTGAGGGGAGCAGAGAAGATCAGACACCAGTCAGCAGGTCAGAGGCCATCTCTCATTTTACAAATCAATCGCTTGATTTATAAATGGAACAAACACCCCATCAGACCAGGTAATGACCCATTATGAGACAACAGCCGTCTGAGAGGAGATGTTCTGTATCACAAAACATGGGAAACAAACAAACTCTAGGCATTCTGAAATATATAAAGCTCAACAAAAAAACAAAACCATATCAGATCCTGATGTAATTCATTTTGTTGTCTTTATTAGTCATTTAAAAAGGTCTAGAAAAAGTGTCCAGGAAGAGATTCTACTATTTATGCAGCACTGCCCCCGTGTGGCCACAAAGGCACACAACAGCTTCATTTCTCAGCCTGTTGCCTTGTTTTCCCTTCATGATGTAAACAGTGAATGAACTGAAAGAAGTCAACCCATAAACTGTTAAACTGATACAACAGTCATGATGATTATGTAACAAGTTGTAGTTGACTTTCTGGTGGTGGTTTTGGTATAAGTAAGTAAGTAAGTAAAATTTATTTATATAGCACATTTCACAGATAAAAATCACAAAGTGCTTTACAGTAAGATCAGACATACAAGTTAAAATTAATTAAATTAGTTAAAAGCCCGTTTGTATAAAAATGTCTTCAGCTGCTTTTTAAAGGAGTCAGTAGAGTCTAGACAGCGTAAAGACAACGGCAGAGAGTTCCACAGCCTAGGTGCCAGTGCCTGAAAAGCCCGTATACAATTTAAAAGCCATTTTCTTTTATAAATACACCATACACTTTGTTCTTGACCATTTCTTTTCCTCATATCCTTAATGGACAGTGGAGGAACACTACATCTAGCTTCTGTTTAACATTTATCCAGGCGCCCCCACACTGTACCTCTACAGAAACCAAGGGAGAGAGACAGACACACAAAGATTTCCACTTGAATCTTGATCTCAAAATAGAAAAAGTTTTATCACAAAATAATTACAAGAGCTCAGCCAGGTGAGATATAGCAGAACCATCAATTCAGAGTCTGACAGTAAGGGTGAAGACGAGCCTGACTGTTGGTCTGCTCCAAAACAAGCCCATAAGCAAGCTTTGAAATAATATGTTACAAAATTGTGAAACTGCGACATGAAATTTGATTTGAAAATGAAATTCATCCTGATCAGGAGCTGTTATGATCTAAATGGTGTTCTAGATCCAGTAAGCATTCATTCAACTTGTCTGCAGCAAAATTAAAAAATAAGTTACCACAAGTTGTTTTTTAATTTGGTAAATAATTGATAAAGTGTTAAAAGTACTGGTTGTGTTTGACCTCATCACCAGGATGAGTTGGAAATACCTCAAATTCCCTCAGGTGGCCTTTTGCTGGTTGGATTGCCACTACAGTCTGTAAACTGTGGAGGTAATTTTGTGAGCTCATTGGATGAGCAGTTTCTGAAATACTCAGACCAGCCCATCTGGCACCAACAACCACGCAATCTCTTTCCCCCATTCTGATACTTGCTTTGACCTTCAGCAGGTCATCATGAACATGTCTGTATGCTTAAATACTTTAATTTGCTGACGTCTGATTGGTTCACTAGACATTTGTGTTTAACGAGCAGGTGAACAGGTGTACCTGGCAAAGTGTGTGTAACCCTCAGTGTTACTGACATGTTCCACACTGATGCACAACAATACTCTGTGCCCCACACAGTTTTATTAAGTATGTCTAATCACTGTAGACATTACATGTACCTTCTTGAAGGAGAGGTCAAAGGTCAGTTACCTTTATAGGTTCCTGCTATATGTTGTGACATATACACAGCACAGTTGTAGGAATGATAGTTTCTAAGTTCTAAAGCTTTTTGTCAATTTTCAACCAATAAATCATAAAGTTGACCTTGAAGACCACAAGTTTGAATGGATTGTTAACATGACCCCACTCTACAGCACTGCAACATTTTAACATGAGTTATTTAAGACTTTCCAGGTATCCTGGTTACAGAAAAAGATTGATGAGCAGAAAAAAAGAAACAAACTTTAATTGTTTCTGATTAGAAGCTGTACAATCCGGACTGACTTTAACAAGTGTGCTATAGGCTCAGCTGGAAAATAGTGAGCTTTACAAGACTGATTTTGTTCCAAAGGCTTTCACAGACCTCAACCAATCCTAAGGCTAATTAGCACGGCTAGAATTTTAAAAACATTTGTTAAATGTTGTCATTGCTAACATATACCTGTTTTAGAGCATGGTGAATAGCGAGAATGCAAAGTTATTGTTACCTCTAAAAAAAAATGTGAAGATGTGATATTAGCATGTACGGAGCCCCTCTGATGACATGGTCCAAAAAATAAATAAATTGTGGCCACAAAATACTACTTCGTGGCCACGAAATGGGTATAACGTGCGCACGAAATGCTTATTTGTGAGCACGAAACACTTGACCAATAACCGTGATCCTTCCCAGGCCCTTGCAGTTGGTTGACAATAGAATCTATCCCAACGTCCGGGTCGTACTTACGTCTGCAATGCAACTGGGCTCTTAATATCCTGTTTAACTGTCTCTCCATAATAATGGTTCCTTTCAGTGCCAGGCTTTTCAAAATGCATGTGTAGCTCATTCCCAGCCTAAAATTGTCAGGGATCTGGGTCTGAGGGACCTAGACCTATTATTGTGTATTGTTTACTCCACTGTAAATAAACGCATTTTGGGTCCTCCTTCCCCACACACCCAAGGTCTGCCACGCAGACCATGACAAAAATAAAACTCAATCATACTGTCTCTGGCCATGTTGTACAGGTTTAGCCTACTCTTATGCTTATGTCTCTACACAGCTGTCCAATGTATCAATATGATGTGCGCACGTCATCTATTTGTTGCCACAAATGCGTAATTCGTTGCCACGTTATACCCAATTCGTGCCCACAAATTAGCATTTCGTGCGCACGTTATTTCGTGCCCTCGAAATAGTATTTTGTGGCCACAAATAAGTATTTCGTGGGCACTTATACTATTTCGAGGGCAGGAAGTAGTATTTTGTCGCCACAATCTATTTATTTTTTGGAGGATGTCATCAGAGGGGCTCCGTAAGCATGAGCTATATAGTATCTCCAAGAGAAAAGCGATCAGCTGATCATTGATCAGTTTCATGATTTAAGTAGCAACAGGAGAGAGAGGGAGAGAGAATGGGAGAAGAAGAGGCAGCTGGCCACGTAAAGACACAGAAGAACTCCAGCTTTGTGTATTTTTTTTTTCATTCAAGCTGAAGTCCGGGACAAATCGGGTTCCTTTTCAATACGAAGCGCGGCCGGTCCGCGGGTCTCTCCTCCTCCTTCCTCCCCTTTCCCTCATCCACCTGCTGTACTCAAAATTGTACTCAATTACAAGTAAAAGGTACTGGTGTTAAAAAATACTTGAGTAAAAGTACAAAGTACTCTTCTCAAAAACTACTCAGAGTATTAATTACTTTTTAACAGACTGATGTTTTATTCTGTCGTCAATAGCAGGCATTCAACTCGATTCACCAGTATAAATATTTATGTTCAAAGCACATTTCTCAGATGAACAAGGTATAGAAAGGTAACTTGTTTTGTAAATAAATGTAGATATAAAAGAAGGAATTTTGTTTGTTAAAACAATGACAAATATGTTTCTGAACATGCGTAGAACCGTTTTAAACTTTTCCCCATACACTGAACAACAGGCAGGTGAGTGTCTTAAACTCTTAGCATTTCTGTCACACTTGAACCTTTTGTTCAGTTTCAGCAAGAGCTGGTTTTCTAAATTAACAGAGGCAATCCAACTTGGTTTGGCTGTGAAGAGTAGACCAGCACAGCTAAAAAGTCGTTCACACACAGCAGAAGCAGGCAGAGCTGTGTTCAGTTTAAGAGAGAGGTTTTTGATACCTGAGAAGGAGTGCAGCAGCTCCATGGTGTCTGTGGCACAAGCAAGGTAACCATCAAGCTCAACTGCACTTTGCAGCCTTCTGGAGATTGGTCTGGAGAAGAATTCATCTTCATCAGATGACTCTCTTTGCTGATCCTCACTCTCATGCTCTGTCGTTTCAAGATGTTGTTTGATGTATGTCAAGGCTGTAATTGTAAGTAGATAACACAATTTTGTTATTTAAATTTCAGTGATTATTCCTGAACACAAATTTAAAAACGGCAAATTCTCAAAAAGGATTGTTTAGTATTCAGGACAGACCATCAATAACTTACAATGTATTAGGTGAAATACTCACTTAAGCATGTGTTCAAATGTAAAAATACACAAAAATGGGATCACATGAATCCTTACCAGCCTCTGTTACATCTGCTCTGTCAGTCCAGGAAGTCTTGAACTTGGGTAAGAGGACTGCAGCTGCAGCCAACTCTGGATCCTCCATCATCGCTCCAAAACGCTTTTGAAGGCCATTTTGCAGGGCTCTGATAAGATAAGATAAGATAAGATAAGATAAGATAAGATAAGATAAGATAAGATAAGATAAGATAAGATAACCTTTATTAGTCCCACATGTGGGAAATTTGTTTTGTCACAGCAGGAAGTGGACAGTGCAAAAGTTATGACGCAAAAATTAGAATACAATAAGAATAAATACAGTACACAGCTGTACAGAATAGAATAAAATAATATACTATATACAGTAGAATAAAATAGAATAAAAATATACAATAAGATAAAATAGAATACGAATGCTATATACAACTGAGTAAAATACAACGATGCCAGAAAAGATTATTGCACTTAGTGTTATTGCACATGTGTGGATGTGTGTGTTTGTTCAGTTAAAGTCTTTGTTGTGGAGTCTGACAGCAGTGGGGAGGAAAGACCTGCGAAATCTCTCCGTCCCACACCGTGGGTGCCGCAGTCTCCCACTGAAGGAGCTGCTCAATGCTGTCACAGTCTGCTGCATGGGGTGGGAGACGTTGTCCAACAGGGATGACAGCTTAGCCGCCATTCTCCTGTCACTCACCACCTCCACTGGGTCCAGAGGGCATCCTAGAACAGAGCTGGCCCTTCGGATCACCCTGATGAGTGGCACACATGTCTTGCTTGATGTCTCCAGCCTGCTAAGTTTGGACAGTAGTTGTTGGATTACTGGCAGGAGCCATCCCATAAAGGAAGTGGACTCAGACTGAAGAATGTTTGAAGCTTTCACCAGTGGCTTCATGGTGGTACAGTACTCCCTAAGGAATGCAACTTCTGCAGGACTCAACCTGTAAGACACAACAACAAAACCCACCATGACTATAATAGGGATCTTCTGATTTAATATTAAGAGTCTGCTCACGTTTTTAACCATCCATTAAGGAAAATTCACAAAATTTGCAACCATATTGGTAGGTGTCCAATTTTACTCACATTTTCACCTTGAACTCCTCACAAATGCTCCTGATGGCATTTTCCCCCTTCTCATCAATGATGCGTATTATCCTTTCAATGGCAAGGTAGGTTGAATTCCATTGTGTTGCATTGGGACGAATGATCTGTAGTTCACACTTGTCCTCTACCACTTCATTAGCCAAATGAGTTTTGTTCCAAATGGCCTGGCATTTTGCAAAGCTTGCACGGGAGAGCCTCTTGTAGGTTTCATTCATGCTCTCTGCTAGGGCAGCATCAGATGTTGCCACAAGGTTTAGCAGGTGACATGCACATCGCTGATGAGGCGGGAGTTGATACTCCAAACCAGAGTCTTCATCAAGAATTGCACTTGCCTCATGGTAGTCAATATGGTCAGTCAGGTCAATAGTTTCTGGGTCTGCTTCATCTTCAGCTTCATCTGCATCATTTTGTGCCCCAAACATGTGGAAGGCCTTGACAAAGTTGGATCCACTATCAGTTGTGGTTCTTACAACTTTGCCTCTAATCTTGTATTGGCAATGGATATCATCAAGCGCACCAGCAAGCATGTCAAATGTGTGAGACCCTCTCAATCTTTTGCATGCTGGTGCTGCAGATCTTCTTTCCAGGGACTCTTCCCTCCAATGGCATGTGACTCCAAGGTAATTTTTCTGATGAGCTGACCAACAATCAGTAGTGGTAGCAACCAATTTGACTTTATCCAATGCTGCAACCAAAGTCATCTTCATGTGATCAGCAGCTTCACAGATTCTGGCACGGACAGTGGGTCTGGAGATGACTTTGGCTTGAGGTTGTAATGTGGTAACCAATTCTTTGAAAGATGGCTGTTCTAGCACTGCAAATGGCTGTAGACCCTCACATGTGAAATTGATGACAAGCATGTCAACAGTTGCTTGTGGAACATGTTTGTTTGCAGCTCTCAACATCAGGTCTGGTAACTTGGCTTGTGTATTTGCTGAGAGCTTGTTTGGTGTGGCTGTGGTCTTTCGCTGACGAGATGTTGATGCCACAGTGATATTGTACTGCTCAATCTTCGATGGATGTTTCCTCTGTAGAGATAAATATTATCATACGTCAGGTTCATACATTACTTCATAACATCACTGTGATTAACACTACAGGAAAACACATTTTTAAAACATCATTCAACTAGACATGAGCTAATCTTTGATTGTTTAGCATAGTATAAAAGAGTGGTGAATTTGGTCAAATCTTGCAGATATATTGCTGTATTTATTTACAAATGTAAACCAATTTTGAACGATCATTGCAAAAAACATGAATTTCTGTATACATTCTAAGTTCTGTAATCTGTATACTATCTGTAAAAAGAGTATCGACCAATGTATCAGTATCTAAATTTTTAACTCCTTTTTATCAGTATCACCCTAAAGTTTTCAATAATAGTCGGGTTCTAAAAATACTAAGAGAGCAAAATATGTGTATATAGCAAATGTAATTTAAGAAAAGGGATCACATACACAAAAATGCTGCCCATACAGCTAACAAATAAAAACAATCCACATTATGTTCTTTAAAAAAAAAAAATCATATTGGAAAACATATAAACCTACTGATTAAGAGCCATGTCACTATGATAGACCTATATCAGGCCAATGATCCTGATCAACTGATCCATCAGGCTCTGATACATGTCAGCTGAGAGCTGGAAGATTAATTTGAGATGCAGCTCAGCACTGTGTTCAAATTTTGTTTTTGTTTTTTATATAGGCCAGCTGATTGTAGGCCTGTGAGTTTTAAATGACTACAAATTTAATTTATTGTAATGACGGTGGTTATCCAAATAATAAGCTAAAACATTCCTACGAATTTAGCTCAATTATGCACACACACGCACATTAGCTAGCTCCGTCTTATTTTAATATCAGGCTAACCAATGGCGGTGACAATATCTTAGCCAAACTAATAACCTTAACACACATGAAAAATAAGAAGGCAATATTGTACACGTATAGTTGTAAAACCTCTTACCTCAATGTGTTTTTTAAGATTAGACGCTGAAGTCTTGTAAGCTGAAATGACTGTAGAGGTCAAACAAAGGTTTGCACTGCATCTGGACGCTGTCTCCTTTTCTCCCTCTGCACATGAAAAATTCCTCCAGGTATGGCCACGGGCACGCGTCCTCCGTCTTTTCTACGTCGTTTTCATGGTTGACAGTGTTGTCCTCTGTCTCCATTTTGGCTTCTTGTCTCCAAATCTTCCGTCTATAAAGTAGTTTGTACTCCACCATGTAGCACCTCCAGACACCTGTGCCTGCTGCTGCAGCAGAGTTTATCTTTGCTTATGTCTTAAATTGGCCGGTCGGGATTGCACGGCCTTATTGGCTGCAAAAATGCAGACGAAAGGTTTGAATATTAATTCAAATTGTGGGTGTACTCAGTAGTACTCAGTAGATTACATGGTGTAAGTTGTACTCAAGGATGAGTAAAATTACACACTTGAAAAATTACTCATAAAAGTACAAGTACCCAAAAAAATCTACTTAATTACAGTAACGTGAGTATTTGTAATTTATTACTTCCACCCTGACAGTAAATGACCATAAATTAACTGTAATTACACTGTGGTGAGCTCCATTCCTATAGTTCTATCACGTGCACCTGTACACGTTGACAACCGTAACCATGGCCGCCGAGGGTATATAAATGCTGCACAAGGTTCCAAACGTCCGTTTACACTTGCTCGTGGACTTGTTTCGACCTGCTCCAACCTCAGCCTGTGGAAAGCTAAGTTTTGCAAACCATTTTACTAAAAGCGGATATAACTTGAACGCATAACAAGTACTTCATCTGTGGATCGTTTGTACTTGTTTTTTGTTTTTCAAGTTTGAAGATGGCTCGCCGTGGACCCGGACTCCCCGACTGTCACCTGGACTTCGCTGCAGGTACGTTTGAAAATTTCTTAAATGTAAATTACTGTAATAATTTAACAAGTTCCAGTGTGAATATCAAGTTTTAACGTGATCAAATATGTGTATTCAAGATTGTTTCCCGTAAATTGTTTGTATGTTTTAAATTTTCCGGGAGAGGTGTAGAAATTATTAACGACTGATGTATGAATATGAAAAAAAGGTGTTACTTTGATTTGAAGGCTTCAAATTTGACACTTTTCTTTAAAATGAAATGGTTAAAAATAGCTTAATGGACTAAAATTTGTAAAATGCCCAAAAATCAGTTTCTGTGGTAACGGCATCTTCAAGATGTCATGGCCTCAGAACACGCAGGCGTAAACACACAGATCCAGGTCCCCTCCTGACATCCTTTTCTTCTCCGGATCAAAGGCTTTATTGACATAAACTATATTTTTTCTCTGCTGCAAAACACAAAGATAAAAAATACAAATAAAATAATATCAAAAGAATATGAAAACAGTAGTACTAATGGCATTAAGACCTATCTTCTGTTACGGTAATGCTTTTAACCTTATTAGATAGCAGAGAGAGATATTGTACACAGGGATATTTACACAGGGATAGCATGTTTACCACAGATTAGATGTATCTGTCCTTATGGCAGATACAGTCCTTGTGCACATTTCTAAAAATGTGGATTCTGAGTTAAGAGTTTCTGTTTGTTTGTTTGTTTGTTTGTTTGCTTGTTTGTTTGTTTGTTTTTCACTTGACCATCATTTTCAGACATACCTGCAGAGCTTTGTGTGTGCAATTCTTGCCAACTCTTGCCAAGAAGGTTGTGTTTTTATTTAAAAAAAAAAAAAAAAAAATATATATATATATATATATATATATATATATATATATATATATATATATATATATATATATATATATATATATATATATATTTAGGACATGCAATTGGTACATGTGGTCTAAATGTTACATTATGGTTTGCATCCACATATTTAACCTATGAGCTTTTTTTCAAAATGTGTGACATCGTGAATTGTAAATAAAACAGGAGAATGAGCTGCATGGTTAGTTATAAATGTACTGTAGTATATTTATATAATAAGTTACTCATGTCCGGCTATTTACAAATCAATACCTATTATCCATTACCTATTCCAACATAGTGTTTGCATAAAGGCTTACAAGGAACAAATAAAACAAATTGAATGTACACAAAATACAGTGTCATATATAGTGTCAATATAGTGTCACCTTAAAAGTACACAGAGTGAGCTGCCTTGGTGGAGGTTTGGTGGTCTTCTATTAAAAACTTCACTTAAAGATTGAACAAGTAGAAGTGTCATTCAGTCTGACATAAAATGCTTTTCTCTCATCCTCTGCTCAAACTAACAGATGTAGGTCTGTTGCTTTAACACTGGGTGTCTATTACATTCCTAATGTTATTTTAAAAATTGTTTCCTCACAGGGCGTCTTGACTATGTGGTTGAACGCCCTGCAGAAGAAGGCCTTCCTGAAGTCATCAGGATCCTGGATGACAGTCTCTCAGAGCACCACCTCTTCTGGTGAAGCTCAGGACACTGATACCCAGCGTATCAGCGAAGGTGAGTATGGTGAGTATTTTATCCCTCTCTCACCCTCACCCTCTTCTGATGAAGCACCAGATGCTGATGTCGGTGAACAGCAAGGTGAGTATGGTGAGTACCCCCCCTACCTACCTGTAGACGATGAAGAGTTAGTGAACAGACTGACAATTCATCTGACTGGAACGACTCAGAAGAGTGGGGGGATTGGCTTAGCGATGACTCTGGGTATGACACCATGGATGAGAGAGATGATTCCCCTCTCATCCGGGAGCACCCTCCAGAGCCCGTTTTGGCACGATTGGCAACGTCCTATTGCTCCAGGTGCTGCCCCCATCCCCATGCCGCCTTTCGGCCAGGCCAATGCCCCACTCTTCCCTCGAGTTGTTGCCCCAGTTGGTGATCCGCCAGCTGCTCCTCCCTCAGCTGCTCCCTCAGCTGCTCCCTCTGCTGCTCCCTCTGCTGCTCCCTCAGCTGCTCCTCCCTCAGCTGCTCCCTCTGCTGCTCCTTCCTCAGCTGCTCCCTCTGCTGCTCTTCCTCAGCTGCTCCTTCCTCAGTTGCTCTCTCTGCTGCTCCCTCTGCTGCTCCTTCCTCAGCTGCTCCCTCTGCTGCTCCTTCTTCAGCTGCTCCCTCTGCTGCTCCTTCCTCAGCTGCTCCCTCTGCTGCTCCTTCTTCAGCTGCTCCCTCTGCTGCTTCTTCCTCAGCTGCTCCCTCTGCTGCTTCTTCCTCAGCTGCTCTCTCTGCTGCTTCTTCCTCAGCTGCTCCTCCCTCAGCTGCTCCCTCTGCTGCTTCTTCCTCAGCTGATCTCTCTGCTGCTCCTTCCTCAGAAAAGAGAAGCAGAGAAGACATCTGCACCGAAGAGGTAAGTGCAAAGAGGTGCAAGGTGAGTGACCAGTTTGATGCCCCTTCAACATCCTCAGGTAGTTTTGGAGTCAGACGTTTCTGGGAGAGGCCTTTTAGCCTTTCCATGGATGACAGTGACTCTGATTAGTTTATGTTAGAATGTGTTTTTAAACTTTGTTTTTACAGATATAAGAACATGTGACTCGCACATGTGAAATGTATTGCTTTTTTTGTTGATATGTGACATTAATATTAATATTACATTGTGAATTAAAGGTAGTTTTTTAGTTGTTATTACTTCCAGTTACGTCCAAGATGGAGCAAACACCCCACCCAGAAGACAGCCTTACCCCAACCAACCCGATGAGAAGGATGGATGACCAAGTGAAAAACGGGAGAGTGGTGCTGTGTTCCAACTATGTAAGTTATCACCTCACATTGACAACAAACTGTATTGAAGACAAAATTCTTCCAATAGTTGGTATAAATCATCATCCTATGTCAGCAGCACTGTAGGTTTAGCTTTATTTATATTTTTCATGTGTATACGTTGGGTTTAAAATTGCTTTTTAACAACATACTGCAGCTACCAACAATGAAAATGCTGTTTTGTGTTAAAATGACGTCTTTCTTGTGTTATTACTTTGCAGGGCAGCTGAGAGTGGACAGAGCTGCACAGAGGACCAAAGATCCACTCTCAGCACTTCATACCTGACTGGCCACAGCACCAACCCTCCTCACCCAGGGTGAGGAGGGTCCTGACCCCGCCTGCACAGAGGGAGTTGTGAACATGCACTTCTGTGTCGGTGGGTTTAGGATCCTCCTCACACTCACACTGATGAAGACTGTCACTGGAAGATGTCTCCATTGCATCAGCAGGACGTAAGCATTTGTAAAATATTACAGTTTGTGATGTTTTGTACATATTTTTATTGCATCATTTTAAAACTATGAGATATAAAATAAACCAATTTTCATAACATTTTCTGTGTATTTAGTTGTTTTCTTAATAAGTTATTTGGAACATCATTGCAACCTGTCAGCTTTTTATTGAGGATTTAGAAAGTTGCTGGGTGGCCCGAGTGTGTAGAGTGGGGTGTTGTTTTTGTCACATGGTGAAAGTGACCTCATGGGGAGCAAAGAGAACAACTGAACAATTTGGGGATTCACAGACTTTCGTAATCGCTAAAAAACAATTATAAAAATTGTTCTGTGTGAACTAAAGCTCAAATATAAACCATCCTGACACTGACACAAATGATCTGCTGTTTATAAGCAGGACAGTGTTTTCATGAGCCTGGATGAAGCTAATTTGCATGAGTTTAACCTGCTGGTCAAAAACTTGCATGACTCTGATATCACTCTAACTTTCTTCTGTTTATTTATTCATTTTGCTAACTGTAGTAGATTAATATGTTCACCAACTGATTGTTGGCCTGAATGTTTGAATGTTTGCAGTTTCAGGTCCTACTGATCAGTTTTAAGTATTGTAGAAAGTGAGCAGCAATTGAATCAAGTCCTGGGATGAAATGGGACAAAGGGGTAATGTGACAGCCACATTAGTTCCCTTCCCTCGTTTAACAATGTGTAAGCAGACTGCTTTAACCTGCAATTTACTGCATGTTGTTAGGCTGCATGGTACAACCACAGTCTGCTAACCACCCGTGGTGATCGAAGGTTTTTGAGGTCTTGCTTGAGCTACTGATGAAGTTTTATCAAAGCTTGTTAAGTTTCCCAACCACATTTTATCCTGATGGTCCAAGGCTTAAATCTTTATGCTCACAGACGTACTTCTGTAATTAATCAGTGACCGATTTATTACTTTAAGTTACAGTGTGAGGGGCATTTAATGAACATAAATCAGATTTAACTGGATTATGTGTTTAGGTCAAGAGACACAGACCTTCATCTTTAAGAGGCTCTTCTTGAATATCTAATCACGATGTTTGCCATGCAAGTACACTGGACGGTTTGTTTTAACAGAATCATTTGAAGATTCTGATGAAATGAAGTATTGTTTCAATGAGTTGTGGCACCATTCTTGCTTTAGCAGTGAAAGGAGTCAGGTAGGGCTCCATCAGGAAGAGGGCCCCAGAGGTCCTATCCCCCCGCCCACTTCCCTGGGGCTTGAACATCAGTGGATTTCCACTTAAGCAAAGCCTCATCAAGTTCCTGCAAAAGCACCATACACACACTATCATGTACAGAGTGTGGATGCTGTGTCTAAGACCACGATCATTGTGTTCCCACCATCTGGTGCAAGCTTCATCTGTTTCACTGTGTTCTCCTAAAGGCCAAGACAGCAGGACAGTGAACTCAATCTCACTTATAGGTGCCAGAAATCAGTGGATGTGAGATTAATGGTGGTAATCAGGTTATGCATTTGTTGTCTTCTCAGCAGGTGGGAAACATCTCTCTTTATTTGTTTATGTACATGTGTATCAGAAATCTATTTTCCTGTACAGCTCAGGTTTAAGGCACAATGTTGATCTAATCTAATGAAGATCAGTGAAAATACTGACATTAGTGACGTTAACCCTTGACTAAGAGTTTCTTAGTCAATTGTTAATGGGAACACATTTTCCACACCACCATCTCTAAGATGTGATGCTACATGTGCAGCAGCAAACGTCCAAATAGTACCGATCAGAAGGTTGGAGGTTCGATCGCAGCCTGATCTGATCTGTATCTCAAAGTATCCTTGGACACGATACTGAACCCAAACTGCTCTTTCATGTGTCCATCAGAGTATGA
>NC_140531.1:38907-116761 GCF_057382185.1 Mchenga conophoros | reverse complement strand
AACAGAATTTATTCCATTTGACAGACTAGTTGAACAATATGGGATCAACAAGACAAGGTTTTTAGAATATCAACAAATTAAATCCATAGTAAAAAAGAAATTTAACCTCAGTCAAGTTGAATTACAAACACCACTAAGTGCGGCACATTTTCTTACTCTTAAATCCCCCAAATTATTATCTAAAATATACAGAACACTTTCTAAATTAGATGAATCAATATCCCTTCCTACTGCAAAGTGGGAAGCAGATTTATCAGTCAACCTAGACCAAAACTTCTGGTCTCAGATTTGCTTAAAAACTTTTAAACTAATTAAAAATCCCAGTCTGCAATTAATACAATACAAAATACTTCATAGAGTGCACTATACAGGTCATCGGATGTTCAAGATGGGCTTTACATCTTCCAACAACTGCTCACACTGTCAAGGCAATACACCAGACAATTACATCCACGCTCTTTGGTTCTGTCCACCAGTGCAAAAGTTTTGGCGCGAGATATGTGAAGACTTATCAAAGTGTCTGAAATGTAACATTCCAACTTCCCCCTTAGTGTGTCTACTGGGCAGCTTAGATAATGTCACTTCAGAAAAGAATATAGCCCATATGATCTTCACTGCCCTATGCATAGCCAAGAAAACAGTCCTCATGAACTGGAAAAATAAAAATAATCTTAATTCTAACCAATATAGAAATTATCTATTAGATTACATTAGTCTTGACACAGCCTCTGCCACCACATTAGATCAATTGCTCTGGGCCCCTTTTATCAGCTCCATCACCTAGTGGGGGTGGGGGGTCATAGTTTGGTCCCGCCTTCACTGTTGTGATTGGTGAGGGGGTAGGGACAGGCTTAGGGCATCGGGGGGTTCCCCGGAGGCATCTTCCTTGGGGGGCTCAACCCGGGGTAGCGGTCACGTCTGGTTGGGGGCTCTGTTGGCTCTCAGGTGACTGTTTCCTCGCGGCTGCGTGCAGCGGGGCTAGGGGAGGGTCTGTGCTGACGGACGTGGGTTACTGACCTGGCAACCTGGCTGCCCCTGGGTGGGTCCGGGATGGGCGTGAGGTTCTGGGGGCGCTCCGTCTCTGGGCTGGGGCCCGGGCCGGGCCTCGGGGGCTTGGGTCCTGGTTGGTGTGTTGCCGGGGTTGTGGGCGGGTGGGTGCATGGGGGCCCGGCCCTGGAGCAGGGTGCCGCCGGTGCGTCGAGCCGCCTGGGGGGCTCTTCAACTGGTGGGGGGGATGGTCACATCTTGCAGGAGCTTTCTTCTCTTCAGGAACTCTCTGCAGGAGGGGGAGATACAGGAGAGGTGGAGGAAGATCTCAGCCTGGGCGTTTACCGTCTTATGTAGTCTGGAAGATGTGTGGATGGTGGGGTGGGTGCAGTTTTCTCTGTGGTGGGGTTGGGTGGACTATCCAGGGCTCTGTGGAGCCGGAGGGCGCTACTGCACTGGGCCCCGGTCTGATGGGCCTGGGCCCCCCTTCCCTGGCGGGTCGCGAAGGGTGGGAGTGCCTACTGGGGTCAGCGGGGGAGCTGGCCCCAGGGAGGGGTTACCTGCCCTCGGCCTGGGGCTCGGTCACTCAGGCGCAGCTGGGGGCCGGCGGAGCTCACGGGCGCGTCACTGCAACTCCCCCTGACTTCTGCTCCGCGGCTGCTGGGCGAGCCCTCATCTGGGACTCTCCTCAGCTCTTACTGGAACAGTGGCGCGGCTGCCCCTCTGTTGGTCTTCCATGGTCTCTTGTGTTCTGGGGGCCTCTGGATGTCTGCAGTTTTGATCTCCTCCATATCCACTTCACACCCTGGAGGACGGGGCTGTGGCCCCCCCACACTCCCTAGCAGATCATTACATGGAGAAACCTTTGGAATGCAAGCATGCTGATCCACACAGGTATGCACACATGGGTATTCACAGACGCGGACTAAAGCTTTCTTGGCTGCTGCCTCAAAGCACACTGTGCGCTGTCTATCTTGCGTGCTGCACAATATCGTTTATTATTTAGAAAATATTGATATCTATGACTAGCTAGTTTATTGTGATGGTGCTTTGTTTTCTCTATTATTATGTTGCTCTTTGTTGTTTGCTGTCTCCTCTGTTTGTTTTTTTTGTTTTTTTGTTTTTTTCTCCATACAGGTGACCCAGGAGTTCTTTTTTTTTTTCTCTCTCTTCCCCCCCCTTCTCACCGTCTCTTCTCCCCTTTGGTTTTCTTTCTTTCTCTCCCCCTCTTTCTCTCATTCATTCCCCCTGTCCTATTTATTAAAAAAAAAAAGACAAAGGATGAACTGAAGCTCTGCCATCACGTAATGTCGCATACTGCTGTTTCTGATGTCATTTAAAAAAAAAAAAAAAAAAAGGAAGAGGGTAGACCCCCCCTCATCCTAGATAACACAGTAAGGAAGTCCAGCAGTTCATTTATACACAAAAAGCACTTAGACTAGAACAGACGTAATTACGTTAATCCTACCATAAAACAATAAGAGAAGGTATGACCTCTCTCATGCTCCCAGGATGTAGGTGTGGAATGCACACCAAGCCTCTGTAGCCTGTTAAAGATCACACAACTTATCACTACACAATTGATTATACACCTCTAAGCATCTATGGTTAAATATTTCTAAGCATAAATGACAATCAACAATACAAACTCTAACAGTACGCTACTTTGTTCTAGCGACTGTAAAAAATAATTGTATTCATGAAATAAACTAGACTTTCACAGTCTGCATCTTCCACAGTTTTCATGCTTTTGTTCACTCCAAATTTGACACAAACCCACAGACAACCAGAGTTAACTATGTGAAGCAATCACAGACACTGTAATGGATGATTTTTCTAATAAACACAATCAGGTTAACATTAAGGTTTAACATTGAAGGAGATTTGTTCCATAGTCACAGTTATACTTGTATTTCCTTTACTTACATCCAACACTACTATGTTCTGTTTCAGTCCAGGTGCTGGCAGTTTATCCTTTGTTGTTTGGACAAATAAGCTTAAAGCTAAACCTTCATGTTTTTGATGGGAAAGTTTGTTAAACCATTGCTCAACTTATGTCTGCACAGAGCAGATAATTATGATGTACTTGTAAAAAGACTTGATAAGCAGGTCACAGCTGAATCAAGGGGTAATAAAAGTAAGACCACGCGGTCTCAGCACGACTACACATGCAGTGGGTTATCGCACACATTTGAAAGACTCATTGTGTAACTCAGGATGTGACCCCTTATAAAGGAGACAGAGAAGTTCTGTTGTTCAGTCAAGTAAAACCTGGTGAAAGCGCAATTCTAAGACTCTGGTCGTTGCTTAAGTGTATAGATAAAAAAATCATTTTTTCATACATTATTTTCTTACTATATTAGTATAATCACCAAATCGATTATTTCGTATTTATCTCCTGAAACGATCTACATTAACTTTTCTATCCCTAGAAATGTGTTTCCAGAGTCCCAGGTTTAGTGACTTCCTGTCCACCATCACATCAGCTGAGTAGTTGTCAAATTTGAGGGGAGCAGAGAAGATCAGACACCAGTCAGCAGGTCAGAGGCCATCTCTCATTTTACAAATCAATCACTTGATTTATAAATGGAACAAACACCCCATCAGACCAGGTAATGACCCATTATGAGACAACAGCCGTCTGAGAGGAGATGTTCTGTATCACAAAACATGGAAAACAAACAAACTCTAGGCATTCTGAAATATATAAAGCTCAACAAAAAAACAAAACCATATCAGATCCTGATGTAATTCATTTTGTTGTTGTCTTTATTAGTCATTTAAAAAGAGGTCTAGAAAAAGTGTCCAGGAAGAGATTCTACTATTTATGCAGCACTGCCCCCGTGTGGCCACAAAGACACACAACAGCTTCATTTCTCAGCCTGTTGCCTTCTTTTTCCTTCATGATGTAAACAGTGAATGAACTGAAAGAAGTCAACCCATAAACTGTTAAACTGATACAACAGTCATGATGATTATGTAACAAGTTGTAGTTGACTTTCTGGTGGTGGTTTTGGTATACAATTGAAAAGCCATTTTCTTTTATAAATACACCATACACTTTGTTCTTGACCATTTCTTTTCCTCATATCCTTAATGGACAGTGGAGGAACACTACATCTAGCTTCTGTTTAACATTTATCCAGGCGGCCCCACACTGTACCTCTACAGAAACCAAGGGAGAGAGACAGACACACAAAGATTTCCACTTGAATCTTGATCTCAAAATAGAAAAAGTTTTATCACAAAATAATTACAAGAGCTCAGCCAGGTGAGATATAGCAGAACCATCAATTCAGAGTCTGACAGTAAGGGTGAAGACGAGCCTGACTGTTGGTCTGCTCCAAAACAAGCCCATAAGCAAGCTTTGAAATAATATGTTACAAAATTGTGAAACTGCGACATGAAATTTGATTTGAAAATGAAATTCATCCTGATCAGGAGCTGTTATGATCTAAATGGTGTTCTAGATCCAGTAAGCATTCATTCAACTTGTATGCAGCAAAATTAAAAATAAGTTACCACATGTTGTTTTTTAAATTGGTAAATAATTGATAAAATGTTAAAAGTACTGGTTGTGTTTGACCTCATCACCAGGATGAGTTGGAAATACTTCAAATTCCCTCAGGTGGCCTTTTGCTGGTTGGATTGCCACTACAGTCTGTAAACTGTAGAGGTAATTTTGTGAGCTCATTGGATGAGCAGTTTCTGAAATACTCAGACCAGCCCATCTGGCACCAACAACCACGCAATCTCTTTCCCCCATTCTGATACTTGCTTTGACCTTCAGCAGGTCATCATGAACATGTCTGTATGCTAAAATACTTTAATTTGCTGACGTCTGATTGGTTCACTAGACATTTGTGTTTAACGAGCAGGTGAACAGGTGTACCTGGCAAAGTGTGTGTAACCCTCAGTGTTACTGACATGTTCCACACTGATGCACAACAATACTCTGGGCCCCACACTGTTTTATTAAGTATGTCTAATCACTGTAGACATTACATGTACCTTCTTGAAGGAGAGGTCAAAGGTCAGTTACGTTTATAGGTTCCTGCTATATGTTGTGACATATACACAGCACAGTTGTAGGAATGATAGTTTCTAGATTAAGTTGATAAAGTTGACCTTGAAGACCACAAGTTTGAATGGATTGTTAACATGACCCCACTCTACAGCACTGCAACATTTTAACATGAGTTATTTAAGACTTTCCAGGTATCCTGGTTACAGAAAAAGATTGATGAGCAGAAAAAAAGAAACAAACTTTAATTGTTTCTGATTAGAAGCTGTACAATCCGGACTGACTTTAACAAATGTGCTATAGGCTCAGCTGGAAAATAGTGAGCTTTACAAGACTGATTTTGTTCCAAAGGCTTTCACAGACCTCAACCAATCCTAAGGCTAATTAGCACGGCTAGAATTTTAAAAACATTTGTTAAATGTTGTCATTGCTAACATATACCTGTTTTAGAGCATGCTGAGTAGCGAGAATGCAAAGTTATTGTTACCTCTAAAAAAAATGTGAAGATGTGATATTAGCATGTACGGAGCCCCTCTGATGACATGGTCCAAAAAATAAATAAATTGTGGCCACAAAATACTACTTCGTGGCCACGAAATGGGTATAACGTGCGCACGAAATGCTTATTTGTGAGCACGAAACACTTGACCAATAACCGTGATCCTTCCCAGGCCCTTGCAGTTGGTTGACAATAGAATCTATCCCAACGTCCGGGTCGTACTTACGTCTGCAATGCAACTGGGCTCTTAATATCCTGTTTAAATGTCTCTCCATAATAATGGTTCCTTTCAGTGCCAGGCTTTTCAAAATGCATGTGTAGCTCATTCCCAGCCTAAAATTGTCAGGGATCTGGGTCTGAGGGACCTAGACCTATTATTGTGTATTGTTTACTCCACTGTAAATAAACGCATTTTGGGTCCTCCTTCCCCACACACCCAAGGTCTGCCACGCAGACCATGACAAAAATAAAACTCAATCATACTGTCTCTGGCCATGTTGTACAGGTTTAGCCTACTCTTATGCTTATGTCTCTACACAGCTGTCCAATGTATCAATATGATGTGCGCACGTCATCTATTTGTTGCCACAAATGCGTAATTCGTTGCCACGTTATACCCAATTCGTGCCCACAAATTAGCATTTCGTGCGCACGTTATTTCGTGCCCTCGAAATAGTATTTTGTGGCCACAAATAAGTATTTCGTGGGCACTTATACTATTTCGAGGGCAGGAAGTAGTATTTTGTCACCACAATCTATTTATTTTTTGGAGGATGTCATCAGAGGGGCTCCGTAAGCATGAGCTATATAGTATCTCCAAGAGAAAAGCGATCAGCTGATCATTGATCAGTTTCATGATTTAAGTAGCAACAGGAGAGAGAGGGAGAGAGAATGGGAGAAGAAGAGGCAGCTGGCCACGTAAAGACACAGAAGAACTCCAGCTTTGTGTATTTGTTTTTCATTCAAGCTGAAGTCCGGGACAAATCGGGTTCCTTTTCAATACGAGACGCGGCCGGTCCGCGGGTCTCTCCTCCTCCTTCCTCCCCTTTCCCTCATCCACCTGCTGTACTCAAAATTTGTACTCAAGTACAAGTACTGTTACACTGCTTAAATTGTACTCAATTACAAGTAAAAGTACTGGTGTTAAAAAAATACTTGAGTAAAAGTACAAAGTACTCTTCTCAAAAACTACTCAGAGTATTAATTACTTTTTAACAGACTGATGTTTTATTCTGTCGTCAATAGCAGGCATTCAACTCGATTCACCAGTATAAATATTTATGTTCAAAGCACATTTCTCAGATGAACAAGGTATAGAAAGGTAACTTGTTTTGTAAATAAATGTAGATATAAAAGAAGGAATTTTGTTTGTTAAAACAATGACAAATATGTTTCTGAACATGCGTAGAACCATTTAAACTTTTCCCCATACACTGAACAACAGGCAGGTGAGTGTCTTAAACTCTTAGCATTTCTGTCACACTTGAACCTTTTGTTCAGTTTCAGCAAGAGCTGGTTTTCTAAATTAACAGAGGCAATCCGACTTGGTTTGGCTGTGAAGAGTAGACCAGCACAGCTAAAAAGTCGTTCACACACAGCAGAAGCAGGCAGAGCTGTGTTCAGTTTAAGAGAGAGGTTTTTGATACCTGAGAAGGAGTGCAGCAGCTCCATGGTGTCTGTGGCACAAGCAAGGTAACCATCAAGCTCAACTGCACTTTGCAGCCTTCTGGAGATTGGTCTGGAGAAGAATTCATCTTCATCAGATGACTCTCTTTGCTGATCCTCACTCTCATGCTCTGTCGTTTCAAGATGTTGTTTGATGTATGTCAAGGCTGTAATTGTAAGTAGATAACACAATTTTGTTATTTAAATTTCAGTGATTATTCCTGAACACAAATTTAAAAACGGCAAATTCTCAAAAAGGATTGTTTAGTATTCAGGACAGACCATCAATAACTTACAATGTATTAGGTGAAATACTCACTTAAGCATGTGTTCAAATGTAAAAATACACAAAAATGGGATCACATGAATCCTTACCAGCCTCTGTTACATCTGCTCTGTCAGTCCAGGAAGTCTTGAACTTGGGTAAGAGGACTGCAGCTGCAGCCAACTCTGGATCCTCCATCATCGCTCCAAAACGCTTTTGAAGGCCATTTTGCAGGGCTCTGATAAGATAAGATAAGATAAGATAAGATAAGATAAGATAAGATAAGATAAGATAACCTTTATTAGTCCCACATGTGGGAAATTTGTTTTGTCACAGCAGGAAGTGGACAGTGCAAAAGTTATGACGCAAAAATTAGAATACAATAAGAATAAATACAGTACACAGCTGTACAGAATAGAATAAAATAATATACTATATACAGTAGAATAAAATAGAATAAAAATATACAATAAGATAAAAATACAATACGAATGCTATATACAACTGAGTAAAATACAACGATGCCAGAAGAGATTATTGCACTTAGTGTTATTGCACATGTGTGGATGTGTGTGTTTGTTCAGTTAAAGTCTTTGTTGTGGAGTCTGACAGCAGTGGGGAGGAAAGACCTGCGAAATCTCTCCGTCCCACACCGTGGGTGCCGCAGTCTCCCACTGAAGGAGCTGCTCAGTGCTGTCACAGTCTGCTGCATGGGGTGGGAGACGTTGTCCAACAGGGATGACAGCTTAGCCGCCATTCTCCTGTCACTCACCACCTCCACTGGGTCCAGAGGGCATCCTAGAACAGAGCTGGCCCTTCGGATCACCCTGATGAGTGGCACACATGTCTTGCTTGATGTCTCCAGCCTGCTAAGTTTGGACAGTAGTTGTTGGATTACTGGCAGGAGCCATCCCATAAAGGAAGTGGACTCAGACTGAAGAATGTTTGAAGCTTTCACCAGTGGCTTCATGGTGGTACAGTACTCCCTAAGGAATGCAACTTCTGCAGGACTCAACCTGTAAGACACAACAACAAAACCCACCATGACTATAATAGGGATCTTCTGATTTAATATTAAGAGTCTGCTCACGTTTTTAACCATCCATTAAGGAAAATTCACAAAATTTGCAACCATATTGGTAGGTGTCCAATTTTACTCACACTTTCACCTTGAACTCCTCACAAATGCTCCTGATGTCATTTTCCCCCTTCTCATCAATGATGCGTATTATCCTTTCAATGGCAAGGTAGGTTGAATTCCATTGTGTTGCATTGGGACGAATGATCTGTAGTTCACACTTGTCCTCTACCACTTCATTAGCCAAATGAGTTTTGTTCCAAATGGCCTGGCATTTTGCAAAGCTTGCACGGGAGAGCCTCTTGTAGGTTTCATTCATGCTCTCTGCTAGGGCAGCATCAGATGTTGCCACAAGGTTTAGCAGGTGACATGCACATCGCTGATGAGGCGGGAGTTGATACTCCAAACCAGAGTCTTCATCAAGAATTGCACTTGCCTCATGGTAGTCAATATGGTCAGTCAGGTCAATAGTTTCTGGGTCTGCTTCATCTTCAGCTTCATCTGCATCATTTTGTGCCCCAAACATGTGGAAGGCCTTGACAAAGTTGGATCCACTATCAGTTGTGGTTCTTACAACTTTGCCTCTAATCTTGTATTGGCAATGGATATCATCAAGCGCACCAGCAAGCATGTCAAATGTGTGAGACCCTCTCAATCTTTTGCATGCTGGTGCTGCAGATCTTCTTTCCAGGGACTCTTCCTCCAATGGCATGTGACTCCAAGGTAATTTTTCTGATGAGCTGACCAACAATCAGTAGTGGTAGCAACCAATTTGACTTTATCCAATGCTGCAACCAAAGTCATCTTCATGTGATCAGCAGCTTCACAGATTCTGGCACGGACAGTGGGTCTGGAGATGACTTTGGCTTGAGGTTGTAATGTGGTAACCAATTCTTTGAAAGATGGCTGTTCTAGCACTGCAAATGGCTGTAGACCCTCACATGTGAAATTGATGACAAGCATGTCAACAGTTGCTTGTGGAACATGTTTGTTTGCAGCTCTCAACATCAGGTCTGGTAACTTGGCTTGTGTATTTGCTGAGAGCTTGTTTGGTGTGGCTGTGGTCTTTCGCTGACGAGATGTTGATGCCACAGTGATATTGTACTGCTCAATCTTCGATGGATGTTTCCTCTGTAGAGATAAATATTATCATACGTCAGGTTCATACATTACTTCATAACATCACTGTGATTAACACTACAGGAAAACACATTTTTAAAACATCATTCAACTAGACATGAGCTAATCTTTGATTGTTTAGCATAGTATAAAAGAGTGGTGAATTTGGTCAAATCTTGCAGATATATTGCTGTATTTATTTACAAATGTAAACCAATTTTGAACGATCATTGCAAAAAACATGAATTTCTGTATACATTCTAAGTTCTGTAATCTGTATACTATTTATAAAAAGAGTATCGACCAATGTATCAGTATCTAAATTTTTAACTCCTTTTTATCAGTATCACCCTAAAGTTTTCAGTATTAGTCAGGTTCTAAAAATACTAAGAGAGCAAAATATGTGTATATAGCAAATGTAATTTAAGAAAAGGGATCACATACACAAAAATGCTGCCCATACAGCTAACAAATAAAAACAATCCACATTATGTTCTTTAAAAAAAAAATCATATTGGGAAACATATAACCCTACTGATTAAGAGCCACGTCACTATGATAGACCTATATCAGGCCAATGATCCTGATCAACTGATCCATCAATCGGGCTCTGATACATGTCAGCTGAGAGCTGGAAGATTAATTTGAGATGCAGCTCAGCACTGTGTTCAAATTTTGTTTTTGTTTTTTTATATAGGCCAGCTGATTGTAGGCCTGTGAGTTTTAAATGACTACAAATTTAATTTATTGTAATGACGGTGGTTATCCAAATAATAAGCTAAAACATTCCTATGAATTTAGCTCAATTATGCACACACGCACATTAGCTAGCTCCGTCTTATTTTAATATCAGGCTAACCAATGGCGGTGACAATATCTTAGCCAAACTAATAACCTTAACACACATGAAAAATAAGAAGGCAATATTGTACACGTATAGTTGTAAAACCTCTTACCTCAATGTGTTTTTTTAAGATTAGACGCTGAAGTCTTGTAAGCTGAAATGACTGTAGAGGTCAAACAAAGTTTGCACTGCATCTGGACGCTGTCTCCTTTTCTCCCTCTGCACATGAAAAATTCCTCCAGGTATGGCCACGGGCACGCGTCCTCCGTCTTTTCTACGTCGTTTTCATGGTTGACAGTGTTGTCCTCTGTCTCCATTTTGGCTTCTTTGTCTCCAAATCTTCCGTCTATAAAGTAGTTTGTACTCCACCATGTAGCACCTCCAGACACCTGTGCCTGCTGCTGCAGCAGAGTTTATCTTTGCTTATGTCTTAAATTGGCCGGTCGGGATTGCACGGCCTTATTGGCTGCAAAAATGCAGACGAAAGGTTTGAATATTAATTCAAATTGTGGGCGTACTCAGTAGTACTCAGTAGATTACATGGTGTAAGTTGTACTCAAGTATGAGTAAAATTACACACTTGAAAAATTACTCATAAAAGTACAAGTACCCAAAAAAATCTACTTAATTACAGTAACGTGAGTATTTGTAATTCATTACTTCCACCCTGACAGTAAATGACCATAAATTAACTGTAATTACACTGTGGTGAGCTCCATTCCTATACTTCTATCACGTGCACCTGTACACGTTGACAACCGTAACCATGGCCGCCGAGGGTATATAAATGCTGCACAAGGTTCCAAACGTCCGTTTACACTTGCTCGTGGACTTGTTTCGACCTGCTCCAACCTCAGCCTGTGGAAAGCTAAGTTTTGCAAACCATTTTACTAAAAGCGGATATAACTTGAACGCGTAACAAGTACTTCATCTGTGGATCGTTTGTACTTGTTTTTGTTTTTCAAGTTTGAAGATGGCTCGCCGTGGACCCGGACTCCCCGACTGTCACCTGGACTTCGCTGCAGGTAAGTGTGAAAATTTCTTTAAATGTAAATTACTGTAATAATTTAACAAGTTCCAGTGTGAATATCAAGTTTTAATGTGATCAAATATGTGTATTCAAGATTGTTTCCCGTAAATTGTTTGTATGTTTTAAATTTTCCGGGAGAGGTGTAGAAATTATTAACGACTGATGTATGAATATGAAAAAAAGGTGTTACTTTGATTTGAAGGCTTCAAATTTGACACTTTTCTTTAAAATGAAATGGTTAAAAATAGCTTAATGGACTAAAATTTGTAAAATGCCCAAAAATCAGTTTCTGTGGTAACGGCATCTTCAAGATGTCATGGCCTCAGAACACGCAGGCGTAAACACACAGATCCAGGTCCCCTCCTGACATCCTTTTCTTCTCCGGATCAAAGGCTTTATTGACATAAACTATATTTTTTCTCTGCTGCAAAACACAAAGATAAAAAAATACAAATAAAATAATATCAAAAGAATATGAAAACAGTAGTAATAATGGCATTAAGACCTATCTTCTGTTACGGTAATGCTTTTAACCTTATTAGATAGCAGAGAGAGATATTGTACACAGGGATATTTACACAGGGATAGCATGTTTACCACAGATTAGATGTATCTGTCCTTATGGCAGATACAGTCCTTGTGCACATTTCTAAAAATGTGGATTCTGAGTTAAGAGTTTCTGTTTGTTTGTTTGCTTGTTTGTTTGTTTGTTTTTCACTTGACCATCATTTTCAGACATACCTGCAGAGCTTTGTGTGTGCAATTCTTGCCAACTCTTGCCAAGAAGGTTGTGTTTTTATTTAAAAAAAAAAAAAAAATATATATATATATATATATATATATATATATATATATATATATATATATATATATATATATATATATATATATATATATATATATATTAGGACATGCAATTGGTACATGTGGTCTAAATGTTACATTATGGTTTGCATCCACATATTTAACCTATGAGCTTTTTTCAAAATGTGTGACATCGTGAATTGTAAATAAAACAGGAGAATGAGCTGCATGGTTAGTTATAAATGTACTGTAGTATATTTATATAATAAGTTACTCATGTCCGGCTATTTACAAATCAATACCTATTATCCATTACCTATTCCAACATAGTGTTTGCATAAAGGCTTACAAGGAACAAATAAAACAAATTGAATGTACACAAAATACAGTGTCATATATAGTGTCAATATAGTGTCACCTTAAAAGTACACAGAGTGAGCTGCCTTGGTGGAGGTTTGGTGGTCTTCTATTAAAAAACTTCACTTAAAGATTGAACAAGTAGAAGTGTCATTCAGTCTGACATAAAATGCTTTTCTCTCATCCTCTGCTCAAACTAACAGATGTAGGTCTGTTGCTTTAACACTGGGTGTCTATTACATTCCTAATGTTATTTTAAAAATTGTTTCCTCACAGGGCGTCTTGACTATGTGGTTGAACGCCCTGCAGAAGAAGGCCTTCCTGAAGTCATCAGGATCCTGGATGACAGTCTCCAGAGCACCACCTCTTCTGGTGAAGCTCAGGACACTGATACCCAGCGTATCAGCGAAGGTGAGTATGGTGAGTATTTTATCCCTCTCTCACCCTCACCCTCTTCTGATGAAGCACCAGATGCTGATGACGGTGAACAGCAAGGTGAGTATGGTAGGTATTTTATCCCTCTCTCACCCTCACCCTCTTCTGATGAAGCACCAGATGCTGATGTCGGTGAACAGCAAGGTGAGTATGGTGAGTACCCCCCCTACCTACCTGTAGACGATGAAGAGTTTAGTGAACAGACTGACAATTCATCTGACTGGAACGACTCAGAAGAGTGGGGGGATTGGCTTAGCGATGACTCTGGGTATGACACCATGGATGAGAGAGATGATTCCCCTCTCATCCGGGAGCACTCTCCAGAGCCGTTTTGGCACGATTGGCAACGTCCTATTGCTCCAGGTGCTGCCCCCATCGCCATGCCGCCTTTCGGCCAGGCCAATGCCCCACTCTTCCCTCGAGTTGTTGCCCCAGTTGGTGATCCGCCAGCTGCTCCTCCCTCAGCTGCTCCCTCTGCTGCTCCCTCTGCTGCTCCTCCCTCAGCTGCTCCCTCTGCTGCTCCTTCCTCAGCTGCTCCCTCTGCTGCTTCTTCCTCAGCTGCTCCTTCCTCAGTTGCTCTCTCTGCTGCTCCCTCTGCTGCTCCTTCCTCAGCTGCTCCCTCTGCTGCTCCTTCTTCAGCTGCTCCCTCTGCTGCTCCTTCCTCAGCTGCTCCCTCTGCTGCTCCTTCTTCAGCTGCTCCCTCTGCTGCTTCTTCCTCAGCTGCTCCCTCTGCTGCTTCTTCCTCAGCTGCTCTCTCTGCTGCTTCTTCCTCAGCTGCTCCCTCTGCTGCTTCTTCCTCAGCTGATCTCTCTGCTGCTCCTTCCTCAGAAAAGAGAAGCAGAGAAGACATCTGCACCGAAGAGGTAAGTGCAAAGAGGTGCAAGGTGAGTGACCAGTTTGATGCCCCTTCAACATCCTCAGGTAGTTTTGGAGTCAGACGTTTCTGGGAGAGGCCTTTTAGCCTTTCCATGGATGACAGTGACTCTGATTAGTTTATGTTAGAATGTGTTTTTAAACTTTGTTTTTACAGATATAAGAACATGTGACTCGCACATGTGAAATGTATTGCTTTTTTTGTTGATATGTGACATTAATATTAATATTACATTGTGAATTAAAGGTAGTTTTTTAGTTGTTATTACTTCCAGTTATGTCCAAGATGGAGCAAACACCCCACCCAGAAGACAGCCTTACCCCAACCAACCCGATGAGAAGGATGGATGACCAAGTGAAAAACGGGAGAGTGGTGCTGTGTTCCAACTATGTAAGTTATCACCTCACATTGACAACAAACTGTATTGAAGACAAAATTCTTCCAATAGTTGGTATAAATCATCATCCTATGTCAGCAGCACTGTAGGTTTAGCTTTATTTATATTTTTCATGTGTATACGTTGGGTTTAAAATTGCTTTTTAACAACATACTGCAGCTACCAACAATGAAAATGCTGTTTTGTGTTAAAATGACGTCTTTCTTGTGTTATTGCTTTGCAGGGCAGCTGAGAGTGGACAGAGCTGCACAGAGGACCAAAGATCCACTCTCAGCACTTCATACCTGACTGGCCACAGCACCAACCCTCCTCACCCTAGGTGAGGAGGGTCCTGACCCCGCCTGCACAGAGGGAGTTGTGAACATGCACTTCTGTGTTGGTGGGTTTAGGATCCTCCTCACACTCACACTGATGAAGACTGTCACTGGAAGATGTCTCCATTGCATCAGCAGGACGTAAGCATTTGTAAAATATTACAGTTTGTGATGTTTTATACATATTTTTATTGCATCATTTAAAACTATGAGATATAAAATAAACCAATTTTCATAAAATTTTCTGTGTATTTAGTTGTTTTCTTAATAAGTTCTTTGGAACATCATTGCAACCTGTCAGCTTTTTATTGAGGATTTAGAAAGTTGCTGGTGGCCCGAGTGTGTAGAGTGGGGTGTTGTTTTTGTCACATGGTGAAAGTGACCTCATGGGGAGCAAAGAGAACAACTGAACAATTTGGGGATTCACAGACTTTCGTAATCGCTAAAAACAATTAATAAAAATTGTTCTGTGTGAACTAAAAGCTCAAATATAAACCATCCTGACACTGACACAAATGATCTGCTGTTTATAAGCAGGACAGTGTTTTCATGAGCCTGGATGAAGCTAATTTGCATGAGTTTAACCTCCTGGTCAAAAACTTGCATGACTCTGATATCACTCTAACTTTCTTCTGTTTATTTATTCATTTTTGCTAATTGTAGTAGATTAATATGTTCACCAACTGATTGTTGGCCTGAATGTTTGAATGTTTGCAGTTTCAGGTCCTACTGATCAGTTTTAAGTATTGTAGAAAGTGAGCAGCAATTGAATCAAGTCCTGGGATGAAATGGGACAAAAGGGTAATGTGACAGCCACATTAGTTCCCTTCCCTCGTTTAACAATGTGTAAGCAGACTGCTTTAACCTGCAATTTACTGCATGTTGTTAGGCTGCATGGTACAACCACAGTCTGCTAACCACCCGTGGTGATCGAAGGTTTTGAGGTCTTGCTTGAGCTACTGATGAAGTTTTATCAAAGCTTGTTAAGTTTCCCAACCACATTTTATCCTGATGGTCCAAGGCTTACATCTTTATGCTCACAGACGTACTTCTGTAATTAATCAGTGACCGATTTATTACTTTAAGTTACAGTGTGAGGGGCATTAATGAACATAAATCAGATTTAACTGGATTATGTGTTTAGGTCAAGAGACACAGACCTTCATCTTTAAGAGGCTCTTCTTGAATATCTAATCACGATGTTTGCCATGCAAGTACACTGGGCGGTTGTTTTTAACAGAATCATTTGAAGATTCTGATGAAATGAAGTATTGTTTCAATGAGTTGTGGCACCATTCTTGCTTTAGCAGTGAAAGGAGTCAGGTAGGGCTCCATCAGGAAGAGGGCCCCAGAGGTCCTATCCCCCCGCCCACTTCCCTGGGGCTTGAACATCAGTGGATTTCCACTTAAGCAAAGCCTCATCAAGTTCCTGCAAACAGCACCATACACACACTATCATGTACAGAGTGTGGATGCTGTGTCTAAGACCACGATCAATGTGTTTCCACCATCTGGTGCAAGCTTCATCTGTCTCACTGTGTTCTCCTAAAGGCCAAGACAGCAGGACAGTGAAATCAATCTCACTTATAGGTGCCAGAAATCAGAGGATGTGAGATGGTGGTAATCAGGTTATGCATTTGTTGTCTTCTCAGCAGGTGGGAAACATCTCTCTTTATTTGTTTATGTACATGTGTATCAGAAATCTATTTTCCTGTACAGCTCAGGATTAAGGAACAATGTTGATCTAATCTAATGAAGATCAGTGCCTTTTTAGAGTCAGTGAAAATACTGACATTAGTGACGTTAACCCTTGACTAAGAGTTTCTTAGTCAATTGTTAATGGGAAACACATTTCCACACCACCATCTTCTAAGCTGTGATGCTACATGTGCAGCAGCAAACGTCCAATTAGTACCGATCAGAAGGTTGGAGGTTCGATCGCAGCCTAATCTGATCTGTATCTCAAAGTATCCTTGGACACGATACTGAACCCCAAACTGCTCTTTCATGTGTCCATCAGAGTATGAATGTTAGATAGAAAGAACTTAGGTACAGAAAAGTGCTTGTATGAATGGGTGAATGAGGTGTATAAAGTACTTTGAGTGCTTGAGTAGAAAAGTGCTATTTAAGAACAAGGATGTGCAAGAATTTGCTAGACACGCTCTTCTTTTTCCAAAACTAAAAATGTTATTTCAAATTTGGCAGCCTGTGTGTCAAAGAGACTGAAGAGTAACTAAAGGGCAAAGTCCAGGAATACAGCCAAACTCAGGAGATCAGTTAGGAGCACAACTGAGCAAAGGTGATTCAAAAAAATGGAGAGAAACTCTGCCATGCAGTGCCATGCTGAGCAGACTGGTTTACAGCCACAAGAGAGACTCAGCGTTCACAGATCATAAAATCTTCAGGGAGCAAAGCTCTCAGAGAAGCTATAATGCAATCCACAGATAGAATACAGTCAATAAGCTCCAAGTGAAATGTTAAACAGTGCATGGATAGCTTTTTGTTCAGCTTTTTCGTCGTATCCTTTTTCCCCCTTTCTAAAGTCTCTTCAGAGGCTTTGCAGTTTGTCAAACAGCAGCTGGTAAAAAGGCTTTTGCAGTGAGGCAGGGAGCCTGTTCAAACCAGATTATGCTTGATTTGATGACTGCAGAGAACTTGGGGCTGACAGCTCAGATTAGGATCGGTTCTCCCTTGAAAAGGCATTAGTGTGTTCTGTCATGGCAGGATTTCTGTTCAATGTGCAGGTAGATTGAAATCAAAGGGCACCAAAGACACCCAAACCTGAGGGATCATTACGTGACACCCAAAGCATCTGAGCAGTCTTATTCCTTCATCTGTACCAAATTACTCAGATTCACAGACGTCGTGCACAGCAGACCTGCAATACAACAATGAATAACAGGAGTTACGCCTGCGTTTGACAGGTCAAAATGTCACAGGGAGCAGTTCAGTTAAGTTTCATTCCCCTCCAGAAATCACTTCATGCATGATTATCAGGAACCTTTGAGTAATGACAGCACTTAAGTGAGTGTTTCCTTACCATGTTCCACTTTGTCACCAAGTTTTAGGATGAGAATGTTTTTTTTCTACTTCTATTTTTTTTATATCGTTGTTATTATTTCTGTTGTAATTTGTGTTTGTTTTTTGTTTGTTTGTTCAGTTTTTCAGCCTTGTTGCATTTTTTTCTATTTCCGTTGTGTTTTATTCAACTTCTGTTACATTTTGCAGGATTTTGCAGCTTTTTCTATTGACGGGTGTTTTCTTCAGGGACTCCATATTATCATTATCTTTAAAACTGCATTTGAAACTTAGTGCTGAGTTTTTACTTTCTGCAGTTGAAGTTATCTAAAGAAACTGTGTGTGGGTGCAGCTGAAAAAACGTCTTTTGGCAAATAAAACAGAAATTCTGAAATCCTCTACTGCTTATATCAAAGAGAATAAAAGAAACCAAAGCTAAACTCTAAAATATTATTTATTTCAGCTTGTTTACAGTTATCCACACCTCACAGCTTTTTATGGGTTGATAGTTTTCCTGATCCAATCTGCATACTCAGGATCACAGAGGTCCATGAAGGCAGCCGGTGCTCTGCATACAAAGTCTGGATCTCCCACAAAAGAAGAGACACCATAAATCCTGCCATTATGAACCACTCCTCCACCAGAGTCTCCCTGCAAGACAGAAATACAGTTTCCCAGTTTTATAAAATCTTTCTGTATTTTGAATGTTTAATAAATGCAGCTGTGAGCTGAGGGATCATGCAAACTCACTCGACATATATCTTTCCCAGGACTTTGTCCACAGAACCAGTGCTGATAGCTCCTGACTCGGTGGACCTCGGGGAATTATTTCTGTAAAATATCATTGAGCTCTGTACAGCTGACAACCTCAGTCTCTGCACAGTGAAGAGAGGGTGATTCACCAGGTTCTAGAAATAAAGGGACAATTAGTTCAGCTTAAAGCACTTTTTAAAAAATGATGCAGATTTGTATTTTATGCAGAAATGCAGAAAGAAATAAAATGGTCTGAGCTCACAGGAAAAGCTTGTTTTTGCTTTGAACACATTAGAAATGAAGAAAAATACAATTTCAGTACAAATATCTGCAACATCTCTTTACTAATAAAGTAACAGTTTGGATGGTTTGTTTTCTTTTTTCTTAATACAACAAATTTGTTAAAAATCATCTTACTTCTTTTCTCATTAGCTAGTCCAGTGGTGGCACCATAACCTGCGACCTCAACTCTGGAATGACACAAGAAGTGTTTGGACACTTTTCTCTCCTTTTTTTGTCAGTTACATACAAATACATATATTGATTGTTTTGCACGTTAACTTTGAAATGTTGCCCTGAGGCCTGTACTATGAAGCAGGATCTCATCTCTCCAGGTAACTTCAGAGTTCTATATGAAGGATTTTGACTTCTTACCAGAGAAAATTGTAAGAGTAACCCTGACCTGCTGTTATATTAGTTATGTCCTTTATAGAGTTTTAGTCACCACTTTATCATCACGCACCACACCTGGCTAGCATGCTTGCACTGTGCTTGCTCAGCGCATTGGGACACCATTCAAGCTCACTGCAGCACATGCTACTTCCTGTTTTAAAGGGCCTTGTAGCAGCCCTTGTTACATGCGTGGGCACGGAGCGTGAAGCAGAAAGCACAGCTTAAAAGAGAAGTTGATATACCCGGCGGCGTGACACTGACTGGTGTTTTACGTTTTCTCAAGCCAGCTAACGCAAAGTAAGCCAAGCCTTGTTGAATTTTCTTTGTACTATATCCCTCTGGTTAAGTTCAAGCTTAGAGATCATTTGTCCAGAAAAGCAGCATCACCATTCCTGGAAGATCCCTTGAAACTTTCAACTTTAGACCCTCCTACTGTACTACATGGACAGTGGGAGGGGCTAAAATTCTTCAATAGCATTTTTTCGTAGACATTTTTCAGTTTGCAGCCTATGTTTAAATTCTGTTGTTATATTAAGTTTTATTTTCTCTTAAACTAATAAACAGCAGAAAGTTTGCAGCTGACAGAATAAAAGCTGAAACTGTCTTTCAAACATTAATTAAATGAAATACTTAATTATCCATCCATCAGATTCTCCTGTGTAATGATAGGTCGTGATGTCAGTCAGGATTTTTGCTGTCTTTTTTTTTTTTTTTTTTTTTGCCTGTCCCATTTGGTTCTTTAGCCATCAGAATTGTTGTCTGAAGACCAACAAGGATACCCAATGGATTTACTTTGCCAAATGGATCATCGTGGCATTGCCGTATTGGTCCATTTGGTCGATCTTTGTTTTTATTATTTATTATATTTTATTTTCAGATTTTACAGACGGGACAGACATGAGTGAGGGATAGGAAAGGAAGAAAGAAAGAGGAAGGAAAGGAGAAACAGAAGGGGAGAGGGACAGTGAGAAAGGGGGGGGAGAAAAAAAATCTCCTGGATCACCTGTTGAGAGAAAAATAGAAAACAAGCAAAAAAAACAAAGCAACATACTAAACACAACACCATCGCATTAATCTAGCTAAGTGTAAACAGCAGTAAATACTAAATATTCAATGTTGTTGTGCAGCACGCAGGACAGATGTGCTTCGAAGTAGCGGCCAAGAAAGGTGTAATTTGGGTCTACGAGCAGTGAACACCCGTGTGCATACCTGTGTGGATCAGCGCGCTTGTATTCCAAAGGTTTCTCCATGTAACGATCTGCTAGGGAGTGTGGGGGGGCCACAGCCCCGTCCTCCAGGGTGTGAAGCGGGTATGGAGGAGGTCAAAACTCCAGACATCCAGAGGCCCCCAGAACACAAGAGACCATGGAAGACCAACAGAGGGGCAGCCGCGCCACTGTTCCAGTAAGAGCTGAGGAGAGTCCCAGATGAGGGTTCACTCAGCAGCCGCGGAGCAGAAGCCAGGGGGAGTTGCAGTGACGCGCCCATGAGCTCCGCCGGCCCCCAGCTGCGCCTGAGTGACCGAGCCCCAGGCCGAGAGGCCGGGGGCACCCCACCTCCGAAGGGGCCCGAGCGAGCCCCAGGCTCCAGGCCCCGATAAGCGGCCGCCAAGGAGTGAGCCGGTGTGTACCTGGACACCCACCCCCAGACACAAAGAACCACCAACGCACCGACACCTGAGGGAGTCCGCCACCGGCAGGGGAAGTGGTGGTGGGTGGAGATAGGCCTCCAAATCTTGGAGGGCCTGAGGTGTCCCCAGAGAGGTGGCGTCTGATACCCAACCTCACATATAGACACAGACATACAGGCACACACAGACACAAACATCCATTCCCACCCTCATGCTCTCATGTGCACTTACTCCACACTCAACCAACGTGGAGACAGACATAAAGAGACGCTGTACACACGATCACACTCCCCAAGCGTACTCTACAAACCGGGTCTAGGTACCCTTGCCCCTGGAGGGGGGAATTGCACCCAGACCCAGGTGGTGTTACCCTTTTCCCTGCGGTGGGGAGAGGCAGACCACCCCGACTCCGTAGCAGCAGGGAGGCCCCACACCCCAGACCGCAGTCGGACGGCCAACTTCTCCTAGCCCTCCCGCTCCAGCAGGCCGCAGAGAACGGGGGTGGGAGAAGACTCCAAACCTCCCTCCACCCGCTCATTGTAGTGTTGATGCATGTGTGTTCTAAGGTGCAATTAAAACCCAGGAGGGCATAGAGCTACCTGCCAAGGAGCAGCAGGTAAGCGCATAGTCCCTCCTGATAGTCTTATTGAACAAAGCATCTGAAGTTCTTGCACATTCATATAGTGCTTTTACTACTAAGCAATTTTCCACTCACACACACACACACACACACACACACACACACACACACACACACACACACACACACACACACACACAACACTGGTTTTTCTGCAGCAGCTGTTACTTTCAGTCTGTATTATGCATTTAAACCCTTCATATTTTTCTAATATTACAGTTTTATCTTCCTTTTTAAAACCTGCACTGCCAGTATAGTTTATCCACATCCGTTAGGATTGAAAGCCCTGGTTAACTTGATAACCAGGGCTTTCAATTGATAAGCAGCTTCCTGTGAGTACTTATCCTGATTCCCACTGTTGGGATAAGATAAAGGAAATATATTCTACATATGCTGAACTCACTTCACAGCACAGAGCTCAGGTCAAGAAGAAACTTTAAGAAAAAAAACTTCAAAGCAAGAAACTTTGAGCCACAGGAACATCAAAGTATCATTTGAATCTAAAACTGAAGTTAGCACGACGTATCAGTATCTGTCAGAACACATGAACCTGAAGCAGAAACATCCACAACTCACAGTCAGGTAGTTTTATAGGATGGACATCAGAGCTGCTAGTAGCTGCAGCAGCATGATGTCATGAACTCTGCCTGTGCTGGTGTCTTTGTCTGTATAGATCTCAGCTTCTGCTGTTATCTGCACTTCTTGTTCCGGACCCCCTTGATGCACACTTAGATTTGCAAACATGGTCCTGCATGTGCACAGCAAACATAAAACATGATTACTGATGGTCACCATATTTTATTTCTCATCTTGTCTGAATGTATTTTACTTTTTACTGAATAGCAAAAACATGGCTACTAGACATTCCTTGGGTTAACAAGTTTTAGTTGCTGCTCTGGTCTCCTCACCCTCCTGGCTTCAGACGGTGAGCTGCAGAATCCAGCGGTCGCTGATCAAAGAGCCTCCACACAAGCTGGAAGGTCCATGTGGATAAACTGCTCTGAGCTGTACATGATACTGTCGCTCACATTCATCACCTCCAATGACTCTCTTTTGCAGAGCGACCTCTGTGTTCGCCGTCACACCTGAAAGAGGAATCCCCCGCCCACCAGGTCACTGCCAGTTTTTCTTTGTACCTGTAAAATATCTGCTCTCAGAAGTAAGGCAGAAACACACAGTGAGGACCAGAGCCATTAAATATAGATACTGTAGCTGAACACTCGCTGATACACAGAGAAAAGAGAAGAGGCACCACACATAGTGTTGCTGCCATTCACTCTCTAATGACTGCATTTCAGTTTGAATATTGGACACTGCATAGTCACATAGTGTCATTATGAAGCTTTATCAACTGCAAAGCTGCAAAGCTCCACACATTTATGCAAAGTTACTTATCGTCTCTTTTTGCTTTTGGCTTTCATAAAGTTACAGAAGGGAAATGAAGGTAAAATATTTCTATAGAGAAAGTGCTTCACAATAATAATCAATAAAAATAAATACAAACATTAAAAGACAATAATAATATCCACTACCTAAAATTAAGCCTGTACAAATAAGTAGAGCTGCTGTTTCAAATATTCAGACCGCAGAGATCAAATGTAATATTAGTGCATTCCATAGATTATCAGCCAACAGCCTTGAAGACACACTTAGTCTCTTTTGGTTTTCAGCCTAGAACGAGGAACCACCAGCAGGTTTCTGTCAGAAGACCTCAGTGACCTGCACCTTATAGATGGAAGCAAATGAAGTTTGATCTCAGCTTCATGCTCTTGTTCTGCTCGTGCTCTGATTTGAATTACATGTTCTACACACTTCACTGTATCTCACTGTCAGTTTGTCAATTTGTGACATTAATTCAGAGGAATGTGGTGTAAACCAATGATTTATAAACCTAAAACAGCTCATGATCACTAACCAATGCTAACTTTGAGAAGCAATGCAGAACATATTGTGCCCTCTGTGTGGCTAATGGAGCTCTTAAGAGTAGAAGAGCAAAACAAGAGAAAAAAAAAACCTCGCTCACGAGTCTGCGACTGCGTGCTGACAGAGAGCGAGTGGGTTACCTCTGTGTGACTTCAAGCTGCAGAGGGTAAGGCTCTGACTGTGGTCTGCATATATGTGCCGAGCAGCAATTCAGAATACCCACCGTGCACAGTTTCTGTGAGGTTTGGCATAACTCGATGCATTGAATCATTTTCATATTATACAGACAGAATTATGCAGTAAGAACCTGCAGTTAAATATAGAAACTGTTGTTGAATACTCACTGATACACAGAGGCAAGAGAAGAGGCAGCAGACACAGTGTTCCTGCCATTCACCCTCTAACAACTGCCTTTCTGTTGAGCAAACACTTTGGCGACAGTGGGAAGGAAAAACTCCCTTTTAACAGGAAGAAACCTCCAGCAGAACCAGGCTCAGGGAGGGGTGGGGCCATCTGCTGGGACCGGTTGGGGTGAGAGAAGGAAGACAGGATAAAGACATGCTGTGGAAGAGAGACAGATTAATAACAAGTATGATTCAGTGCAGAGAGGTCTATTAACACATAGTGAGTGAGAAAGGTGACTGAAGAAGAAATACTCAGTGCATCATGGGAATCCCCCAGCAGCCCACCGCATTGCAGCATAACTAAGGAAGGATTCAGGGTCACCTGGTCCAGCCCTAATTATATATTTTGGAAAGTTTTAAGCCTAATCTTAAAAGTAGAGATAGTGTCTGTCCAAACAGGAAGCTGGTTCCACAGAAGAGGGGCCTGAAAATTGAAGGCTGTCCCTCGTATTCTACTTCTAAATACTCTAGGAACAACAAGTAAGCCTGCAGTGTGAGAGTGAAGTGCTCTAATAGGGTGATATGGTACTACAAGGCTTTTCAGGGAGTTTTTAGGACATCCTGATAATAATGAATTACAGTAGTCCAACCTGGAAGTAATAACTGCAGCTTCACTCTGAGACAGGATATTTCTAATTTTAGAGATGTTGCTCAAATCGAGGAAAGCAGTCTTACATAGTTGTTTAATATGTGCATTGAAGGACATGTCCTCGTCAAAAATCACTCCAAGGTTCCTCACAGTGTTACTGGAGGCCAAGGTAACGCCATCCAGAGTAAGAATCTGGTTAGATGCCATATTTCTAAGATTTTAAGGGCCGAGTACAATAACCTCAGTTTTATCTGAATTTAAAAGCAGAAATTAGAGGTCATCCAGGTCTTTATGGCTTTGAGACATTCATGTAGTTTAACTAATTGGTCTGTGTTATTTGGCTTAGCTAAGCTAAGGTAGCAAATTCCTAAAAATACAGGGAGTGAATACAAGAGAGTGTGCTTCGGATGAAGCAAGTGAAGATTAAACTATGAAATAAGAAGTTATCTATAAGTTTTTAGTTATTTCGGCTATCCAGATAAGCTACACAAAAACACAACCATGTGTTGGAACAGGAAGTGATAGGAGGTGAGAAAAATAACCTTAGGACAGGTGAGATTGGTCAATGGTAGAGCTATTTTTCTGAAATTACACACGTTAGTAACGTGTGTAATTTCAGAAAAATAAAATAAAAATAAAAATAAATAAAATAAAAATAAAAAATAAATAAAAATAGGAAGACACAGTGCTGGTTCAACAAGACAAAGTGGACAAGTTTACAACACCATTCAACGCAACACCACACAAAGTTGTAAGCAGAACTGGAAACCAAGTCATTATTGAATCACCAACAGGAGCTCGCTATCACCGGAATACCACACATGTGAAGAAATACGAGACAAATGAGACCAGAGAAGGACACTATGACACAATACCTGAAAGGGAGGAAGGTGAAACACCCACAAAGACTGACACCTTCACTCCAACACCACAAGAGGGCTCCCAGGGGCCAGAGAGACCAAGTAGATCACAGAGGGCTAAAAAGATACCCGAGAGGTTTCGTGATTTTGTGGTGAAATGAACTATAATATGTTAAGGTGAAGAGGTAACTTACATTTGGCAAGTTTCAAGTTCATATGTGTATTTCGACATGTATATATTGAAAAAAGAAAGGTACATGTGTGGTGAGACATTTAGATTATATAATTGTTAGAAAGTAAGACAAGAAGAATGTTCAATGTTGGGGGAAAAAAAGACATCAAAGTTATTACAACTAAAGTTTGAATCTAAGGAAAAGGGGGGTGTCATGTATTGATATGGCTATGTCTTAATGTGATGACCTTTGAACCGGATGTGGTTGTCCGAAGGAAGCCCCGTTAAGTGGCTAGTTGTAAGATGGACAGTGTTCAATAAAGCAACATAAAGACCGTGCTTTATGTCCTGATTCAATTCAGAGTGCTCTGCCTAATTTAGTAATAAGGTGGGCACACAACAAGTGGGCTTGACTTTTGCGCCTATTGGCTGATCGTTTACTATCGACTAGTTTTCCTGGATACCTGCTCCGCGGACGGCTGCCACAGGTAGCAAAAACGTGCTAGGTCAAAGGTCAGGGAGGATGGCGGACTGGTGTGAACTTCAGTCAATTCTGCTCATTTTAGCAGATCAGATAGAGAGGGTAGATACATTTACCTGTAGATACTGTTTTGAGTCGTTTAGATGATGTTTCTGAAATGCTTGGGATGATAATTGCTCTTCAAGATGTTAGCATCGATGACAGCATTGTCGAAAGTTTAAGATCAATTCAGCACCGTGTTCGTTTGGAATACGCCGAGGAAGAACAGTCTTCAAATGTTGGTCGTCCACGTCTTGAAATCCCGGCTGCAGCACTCAGGACTTTAGTGCTGTCCTGGATAACCATCGGGGTAATTGCCGATATGTTTTCTGTGTCTCCGAGCACAATTAGGAGGAGAATGACGGAGGAAGGTCTAAGGTAAGTTTATGCTGTAATTTAACACCTGTGTGAGTCTGTACACAGCATTATTTAGATGTTGACCTTAATTATGACGTTTGATATTGAAATATTATCGCTTACTTTTTTATTGTGAATGTCTAAAATAAGCGGGGCAGCTACGGCTAGTATAATAACTATACTAACTATATTATATATGTCAAAAAATACACTCTGTTAATATCACTAATGGCACAGGAGGATGAGTGTACTTAAGTAGTATTTGCACAGACCTAATGGAAAAGCAGAGTGTGCCATGGTTAGCAGGTGTTTCTACATTTTGGGAGAAAAACAGCAATCAGACTGCGTGAATGTTGTTCTTCCAGCAATCTGAACTCTTAACTCTATAAATATGTTTAAACAACAAACAGAATCACGTATATCCTCCCTAACCACCAGCAGGATCTCAGATAGTGTTGACTGTTTGTCATAGTTGTTCTATGTTTGACAGTTTACGTTATTTCAGTGACTTTTCTATTTCAGGAAATCCATCCATCTTTTTAACTACTGGGTCATTAAGGAGGCTGAAGCCCATCCCAGCTGTCATTAGGCAAAGGGCGGGGTAGACCTCGGACAGGCCATAAAACAGGATTAATCTGGTACACTAGTCTCTTTCTTTCTGTAAAAAAAACATCTGTGTCTGCAAACATTTGTGTTATCAGTTTCATTTGAGCCTGAATACATTTTGGATGAAATTTCTCAAGTTTTTAAAAATGAGAAATTAAACTGTTATTCTACTATGAGACCACACGGGGGCAGCCCTGCCTTATTATGTATTATTCTCTCTTACTAGACATGGTTAGGATGGCTTTTGTGTCAAACTAACCAAAGTAATGTTGTTGTTAATGTTTTTGTGAACAGTGGTATTTCAAGTATGGTCCTGTTTTTTTCTCCATTACAGGAGTTTCACTGGTTAAACAATCAGTGAATTGAAAGATTGTTGAATGAATGAATAACCAATGAAATGAAAGGTTGCCTATGACTTGTTGGCTGATCGCTGACCTTCTCTACTCTCCCCACAGATTCGACAAATATTCAGCTAATGTGATGGTGGACAGCAAGCCGGTCAACCTGGGCCTCTGGGATACAGCTGGACAGGAAGATTATGACAGGCTCCGCCCACTGTCCTAGCCACAGACGGTACAGAATCACACATACACACACAGGCACACACAGTAACTAATGGACATAAAGTTACAGAGACAGAACTTGTATAACATGTCAGCTAATTAAAACTGCAGCAGCTATTCTAATTCTTTGTCTCCTTGTCTCTCCATCCAGGATGTTTTCCTAATCTGCTTCTCCCTGGTTAGCCCGGCATCCTATGAGAACGTCAGAGCTAAGGTGAGTTTTGGCTGTTTTTTATGAGGCCTGTCTCTCAGCTGCCGAGGAACAAAATGTAAAAAAGAACAAACAGAACAAAAGCAGGAATTTATTATAGAGAAAAAAATAGGTACTTGGATTACAAAATGGAGAAAAAGCCTAAACAGGTCTAATAATTGATGTGAATGAATGATTGATGCTGTGGGTGAAAGTTGGATGATGTATTTCTCTCATCTTTAATAGCTACAGCATATCTTTTGTTTTTCATGCCTTCATCCACCTTTCTGTAACACCTGGCATCAGAGCTTCATCTCCCTCCGCCTTTGATTCTGTTTTTTGCCTCTAACACGTTCCTTGATTTTGCGTGTTCCCCTTTCTTGCCTCTTATTTAGTTTTCCTTTACTCTGTATTCTGCCAGTGGTACCCTGAGGTCCGTCACCACTGCCCCTCCACGCCCATCATCCTGGTTGGCACTAAGCTGGATCTGAGGGATGAAAAGGATACCATTGAGAAACTGAAGGACAAGAAGCTGGCGCCTATCACCTATCCACAGGGCCTAGCTCTGGCTAAGGAGATAGGTCAGTCACTCTTACTTTATTTGCTTGAAAAGCACTTTAAGATTTGAAGCTCTCCTCACCAGTGAAGATATGAAACTAGCAGATGAAGATGCTAGAGAACTTTGTAGCCTGACTGCCTCTGCAAATTTTTGTTATTCCCCTCATTTCCTGGCATCACAGTAAAAGTATAGTAGCTGTAGTTGACTATAGTGTTCTTTGAAAGTTGAACTTATTCTTCTCCACTACCAGCAAACCTTTCTTCTCTTACTTTGTCTTTGTAGTTCTTTCTCTTCTTTTATTAACATATATGTGTCTTCGCATGTATAGATGCAGTCAAATACCTGGAGTGCTCAGCCTTGACCCAGCGTGGTCTGAAGACTGTGTTTGATGAGGCCATTCGTGCCGTCCTCTGCCCTCAGCCCGCCAAGGTCAAGAAGAAGCCCTGCTCGCTGCTGTAAACGGTACGACTGAATAAAACACAGAGGAAGAGGAGGAGGAGAGATTAGACGTTTGAGAGAAGAGAGAAACAAAGTTAACTCGCTCATTAAATCAACACATAAAGTAGAGTAGAGGTTTGAGGGCTTCTTTTCTTTTCTTTGAACATAAGTCTGAAGCTATTCAATCAAGCCTTTTATTTGTCACATGCAATGTTTACATCTGCAGTGAAATTGGACCCCCCGAACATACATACGTATCAGCTCCAGCCTTGAGACCACAGCTGACACCGATATGGTAGCTGCATGAAATGATGGTGGTTTTCCTTTAGTGCGAACAACTGCATGTCAATTTCACAGTTGGTCTAACAGTCCGTCACTGGTCTCTCAGTCTCCCGTTGGAGAGCTTCTCTGAGATGTTATCAATCTTGTGCTCAGAGAGCAGAGACTGCCGTGAGCTTCTCCAAGATCGTATCCGTGCTGCGTTCAATGAGCCCATTTTGAGAAGTCACGACCCGTCCCATCATTTCCATCATAGTGGGCAGCCTTGTGGGGTTTTGGAAAGCCAATTCCGCCTTCCTTGATAAGCCAGGGCCAAGCCAACTCCGAACAGCAAGAACCCTGTTATCATGGTTCCGAAAAGGTAGATGTCTACAATGTCCTCGATTGACAGTCCCGCCAGGCACACGACCCTCCAGTTCCTCCACCCGTCCATTGTGTATCCAGAGGGGAACGTCCCTCTAGGACACTCGGACTTACTCAAGCCCAGGCTTCTCGTTGAGAAGAGCGTGTCAATTGCATTCAGGGACCAGTTGTTCAAATCCATAATTCCTCTTTTAGGTTGTAACAGACCGTGAGAGTCATCCAGGGCAAAAGTAGAAAAGTAGACGAGACTAGACAAGGACATTGAGAAGCCAAGCAGGAAAGAGAAGGAAGAGGGAGAGGAGAAAAGTGCGACTGCCTTCGTCCAGAGCCAAACGAGAAAGGAAACTGTAGACACTTATCACTAAGAGGTGATTCAGAAGTTTGTTCTTGCACATATAATGGACAGAAACATTAAAGAGAAAAGAAAAGACATAAATGAACACAACACAAGACAGAAAAGTTTCACATGCTTTGTACTCAATTTCATTTTTTTGCAGAGGAAAAATAAATTTGTCCTGAATATTGTTGGAGTAATTTTGTCCCACAGGCATCAATTTAACCCCATGATTTATGTGACCTTTGTTTTAGATTCTCACAGGAGCACAGAAGAAGAGAAAAGGACTGCAGACCCTGAAGAATATATGCAAATCTGCCATGTCTCTAATGTATATCTACAACTTTAAACAAAACAAAAAACAAAACAATGTATGGTGTGCAGGTTTGCTATTGTTTTAGAAATGCCAACGAGCTCTTCAGTCCAAATCCAGACGCTGCCCAGACAGGATTTCTTTGTAAAATATATCAGTTTAGAGATTATAGACCCTTTGAGTTTAAGTGTAAGTCTGAGAGCAGCATGCTGCCTTCATCTAAAGTACTGCCAACAATATATATGTGTTTCATGAAACCTAAAATAAAAATAACTTTTGTAACTGAAATAAACACAGTGTTTCAGTATGATTTGTTCACTGTGCTGTTTTCAGGGTGATGAATGTAAGGAGCAGAAATGGTCGTTTGTGAGGAAGCAAGCAACAAGCAAACTTGTGTCTGAATAAGATTTATTAACAAATGTATTATTTGTTGTGCTATTAAAATAAAAATAAAACATTTGATTGCACAAAAGATTCACATTATTTCTCCACAACATGTGACCTTTTGGATTGAATGCCTATACTCAACTATGGGGGATATAAAATTCTCATTTTGATACAGCTGCTGATATCGCCTATACTCTATCCTTATTTACATATTGTGGAGAACAGCATCTTTTTCTGGTGGTGGGTTGAAAATGTTCAGACTCAAACAGCACTTTCAGTTTTGCAGTTTAATGTTTGACCAGCTTTTTTGCCAAAACACCTTCATGTTTCAATCATTTTAGTAATCCTGCGAACAGTTAATCATGTCACATGGTGCTCAAGTCTTCAGCTGTGATTTTATTTGTTATTTAATTAATACAGTTTAATGTCTTATAATATAGATAGCTACACAGGCATACAGAGAGATTGTTTACTTTATTAATCCCCAGTGCGACTGAAGATTAAACTGAATATAAAGCATTTAAAAGAAGCTCAATCTTAAACTCATAACAGAACAGTAATGTTAGTCCATATAAAACTGATGTGGAATATTTTCCTCTTGAATTATTAGGTTAACTTTGATATTTTGTGGTTAGTTTGCCAGGATGATGACTGTCACCTCTCTGCCTTTCTGCAAGAGGCTCCATATGCCGCTGTTCTAGTGGATACTGTAAAAATAAATAAGCAATGATATATGATAATACATTATCATTAAACTCTTAACTATACAGTAGTAGTAAAAAATATTTTACTACTTTCCAAATATCAATGAAAGTATAGGCATTCATGTAATAATAATAATAATAATAATAATAATAATAATAATGAACATGAATTATGTTTCATTCACAAAATATTTTCTCTTGCCAGTTAGTATTGTATTGTAGTGGTATTGTAATTTTCAGGAGACTGACAGTAACAGAAATTAATTCCATAGACAAGAAATCAACATGGACGTGGACCGCCACACTGCAAAACATTTGGTAATCTTTTCTGAATGGTTTATAGTTATGACCCTATTAAGGATACACAGAAGACAATGGACGAATGGACAAAATAAAGCATGTAGAGTACTTTTCAAATTCTTTTTGGTGTTTGCTCAAATATGGGACCTTAAATAATTTTTTTTTAATAATATAATTTAACTAGACCATACCTAGAATTTTTTTGTGGTACATTTCCCTGATGACAGATCCTGATTTAATTTCATGGTTGGAAGGACCAGGAAAAATTCTAAAAATTGTTTGAGTTGAGACAAAATGACCCTATTAGCAAATCACCATCGGTTTAAGAAAGGACACAAAAAAATTCAGTTAACATACAAAATCTGATATGAAAGAGGCAACACACAGTCTAACTCTTTTGTTTTTATGTTGCATAATACAGAGAAAAACTGTTTTTACGACACTAATGATGCCAGTAACAGTCGCTGTTGGGGAGGACAGTTTACACTGAGCATGTGCAGTTTAAAGATGCCTTTTATTTTTAAGGAGGAAACCATCCTGAGCTGCTAGCTGTCCAGTTTAAAATCTATAGTGAAGCACTTTCTGATGTCTTCTTATTCCTTTTCAGTATTGTGGATGTTTTGTTCAATATTTCCTTTTTGATGTTTGTTTACCAGCCGTATTGGTATCAATACTTCCTGTTATTTAGCCGTAAATAGCCATTGTAGTGTCTTTGATTGAGATATGACTTATCGATCGTATTGATAATTTACGGAGAGCTTAGAGATGGATATCTGTGTAAGTAATGGCACAGCTTTTTTCCCCTTTTTTGTTTTTAGAATTAAGATTTTAAGAAAAGAAAAACAATTAAACCGTAGCTGAATCTGATCAGAGGAAAAGAGGTATCCGTCAGCTGTGACGCTGCGTTCTCGTTGATCTCCTTGAGATCTGAATGACATCAAACTTATTTTTGAAGTTTGCATTTACCCTGTTGTATTAAAAGAATACCTAAAGTTTCTTTTCCATTAGAGAATTTTTTGTTAACCTGTTTACTGGTCTTGATTATGCATCAAGTCAGAATCTGAAATTCATTTTTTTTAAAAAGGACGTAAAAACTCCCACGTTTTACAGCGTCGGCTATGCGGAGGCTGCCAGGCGTCGTATTTACACACCCATGGATGTTTAACTGTATTTATTGCGTACAAATAAATGTGAAATAAAGATAGCTTAAATGGAACAAGACTCTGTTTTAACACTTAATTCCTGCATCCACCTGTTTAAAATATATTATTTTAAAATAATGTGTTACATGACTACACAGAAGGATGTTTCAGCTCAGTATATAGCAAATAGAAAAAATATAAATAATTCTTAATTTTAAAATAAACATTAATCTGATTATTAAAAAAAATTATTGGACAAAAAGTACATGGAAAAAAGAACTCGGTGAAATGGAAAAAATAAAGTTCAATATCTTGAAAATCAAATAGAATACAAGCTTTGTTTTCTTCCTTGTTTTCTGTATTTATCTGTTTGTATAAGACAAACAGTTTATCATAAGTAACTGAAAGTCTTTCGGCTCTTCGAAGAAAAACTGATGGAATCCAACAAATAAACATAACTAAAAACTGCAGCCTCAAAAGTAAAACTCATTTGTTGCTGATAACGAACGCAAATCCAAAGTGTTGTTGTTCCCACCCCAGAGCAGCAGGTGGCAGCAGCACGATACAAAGGAACTGTACTGTACTAGGATTTCTGTTCGTTTTTGTTTTTATTTTCCAAAAGAAGAAGCTGTTTTTAACGTAAACTGTTGATTATAGAGTTTTTTGTTGCAGTTTGACCTTCAGCTGAACTTAATGTTGGGTTTCTATTGATTTTAGAGAAGCTATTCGCTGAGAGGTTGTCATAATTCATGCATGAAAGGGTTAAAACATATCCTTTGTTTCATTTTTTAGTGAAACTCTGGTAGAGTAGCTTTGAAACTGATAATTCAGCATATACTAAAAAATAAAGCCTTTTCTTACAGTATATTTGTGTGTATTTTATTTTGCAATATTTCTAATTACCACACTTAAAAGTGAACAGCCTATAATGCTATCATGACTCATCACTCAAACGCATCTTTTTCTCTCCGTTTTGGCCTTCCGTCCACACTGAGACAGCGTTTTCGGTCAAGGAAAGCGCAGCGTTTTGAAAACGCTCTCCAAAGCGTATACATTTGACGCCGTTTTCGCATAGCATTGTGGAAAGCGAACTGGAGCCTTTTTAAAAACAATGACACATTGTAGACTACGTCCACACATACACGGGTATTTCTGAAAACTGAGATTTTTCGTTTTTTTTTAAAATCCCATTCACACCTCAACACCAAAAACGAAGGAAAATGCTGCCAGGAGCATGCCAAAGCAACAGGTGGCGCTATATTCCTAACCGTGTAGAAATGTTGGCCAATCAGATGTCTAGACGCCTGGGCGGGAAAGAGTAAACAAAGATGGCGGCGCAAAGAAGCAGAACCGAGTACTATGTGTGGAGGGACCGTAACTGTCTGTGTATGTAAGCATTTAAACACTACAGAGAGTAAAATTAACAGTATTTTGTCTAAGTCCGCCATTGTAGAAATTAATTTCACCGAAACAATAACTTGGCGCACAGTGTGACGTCAAAAAAGGCGCACACCTTTGACCCTGCGTTTTCTCCGTTTTCCTTGTCCATAGTAAACGCAAAAACGGAGTTCTTGAAAATCTCCACCCAGGCAGGAATTTTTAAAACTCTCCGTTTTCAGTGGACGAAAGGTACAAACGCATAGATAAATCTACGTTTTCAAAAATACCCATACATGTGGACATAGCCTAGTCAAGTGATGCAATCATGTGATAAATTGTGACAGCCCCGTTAAAGATTAATATCAGTTTGTACATCCTCCAGATAGCTTTTCTTCAAATTCTTTAATTCTCAATCGCTTTTGTAACTTTGTACTTTTGTATTACTTGCAGCAACAACTCCACCTCATTGTTAGTCCATTTAAAAAACTAGTCGCTTTTCCTTTTCATTTTGCTGCATGTTTCAAAGAGCCGGAAAGTAAATAAACGGCAGACAGAAATGAGGCAGGTCGAGTCACCTTGCGTTTCACGCATGCGCAGTGCTGGAACAACTCTGTCAAAACGGTAGTTTGGACACGAGCATTTTCAGACAAAAACACCTTTTTCAAATTGATCCGGCCTAGTGTGACGTAAGATCACAGGCCGTTCCAATGACGTCACCAATCACCACACTTCAAAGCACAAAGCCTGCGTTGTCACAGTAACGCATTCTGCGATAGGAGGTCATATATAGGAGTGAACTTGACTCTCACACAGCCTTAACTGTCTGTCTGTCCTCATGTCTCCTGTCACCCTGCATGTTTCTAAGGTTAGTTTTCTCCATATTTATATTGTTCTTGTAGTTTTTGTCCTCTGGTTTTTGTCCTTGAGGTTTGAATATGTGTTTGAATATGTGTGTGTGTGTGTGTGTGTTTGTGTTTTTGTGTGTAAATATATATATATATATATATGTATATGTTTTTTGTCCACAGATGAGGTTTGAAGTGTCTGTGTGGTGCAGCTGGTCTGGTCTGTCTCTGTACAGTCACCCTGCATGTTTCTAAGGTTAGTTTTCTCCATATTTATATTGTTCTTGTAGTTTTTGTCCTCTGGTTTTTGTCCTTGAGGTTTGAATATATGTGTGTGTGTGTGTGTGTGTGTGTGTTTGTGTGTGTAAATATATATATATATATATGTATATGTTTTTTGTCCACAGATGAGGTTTGAAGTGTCTGTGTGGTGCAGCTGGTCTGGTCTGTCTCTGTACAGTCGAGGCTACACCCACCCATAAAACGGTGGAGGCTCACCAGGACATGCACACCTCACAAGTTCCCGGCTCTCTCGACTCGGTTGAAGACGGGTTTCTTGGAGAAGGGGAGGGCAGTGAGGCACAGTCCCCCGTCCCCACTTTCTTGCACTGAGGTCTGTTTGTTGCAAATATTTTTCACTTTGTTGAATTCTCCCAATTCTTTGAATCTTTGGGCTGAAGGAAGGACAATACTCGGTGTATCAATGCTCAATCAACAATCATTTATTTCCATACAATTCAACAATAAGAGCATTACAACGTCCGGACGGGAGAGATGCTACCAGAGGGTCAGGCACATGTCTCAGAATGGTGACGGATTGCTCAGCTTTTTATAGTCTCTAGTGGCCCCCAGCTAGTCGTAAAAGCCAAAACATCACATTTTTTCTCTGTTACAGCGCCTAAGTTATGACCTCGGCAGTTGTTTCTCTGCTTTCTGTAAGGTGGGGGTGTGGAATGTGGTCTGTCTATCTCCCCTGTCTTTAGACACAGAGTCTCCTGCTTACAACCTTCTCTTCATGATTCAACAATTAAGCATGTCAAGAAAACAGTGTAACACATTCCCAGCAGATCAAGGATACAGAGTGATGCACATTTATCTAATGAACTCTAATGAACTAATATGTGAATATGTTCTGTTAACTCAAAAGTATAATGAGAACTAAACTACATACAGCTCACACACTCTATATTAAAGGGTATAATGTGATCTACAGCAGTATTCTAATTCAACTACTTTGATTACATATATAAGGTAACATATAATAACAGAATAATCTAATAACTTGTTTTTATGTCTTATCATGTTTATATGTGTATTTATGTCTTGTAATGTTTATATGTGTATTTATGTCTTGTATTGCTGGTAAGTAACTTTCTTGCACTGAGGTCTGTTTGTTGCAAATATTTTGCACTTGTTTTTATGTCTTGTAATGTTTATATGTGTATTTATGTCTTGTATTGCTGGTAAGTAACTTTCTTGCACTGAGGTCTGTTTGTTGCAAATATTTTTCACTTGTTTTTATGTCTTGTAATGTTTATATGTGTATTTATGTCTTGTATTGCTGGTAAGTAACTTTCTTGCACTGAGGTCTGTTTGTTGCAAATATCTTTGACTTGTTTTTATGTCTTGTAATGTTTATGTGTGTATTTATGTCTTGTATTGCTGGTAAGTAACTTTCTTGCACTGAGTTTTGTTTGTTGCAAATATCTTTGATTTGTTTTTATGTCTTGTAATGTTTATGTGTGTATTTATGTCTTGTATTGCTGGTAAGTAACTTTCTTGCACTGAGGTCTGTTTATTGCAAATATCTTTGACTTGTTTTTATGTCTTATCATGTTTATATGTGTATTTATGTCTTGTATTGCTGGTAAGTAACTTTATTGCACTGAGGTCTTTTTGTTGCAAATATCTTTGACTTGTTTTTATGTCTTGTAATGTTTATGTGTGTATTTATGTCTTGTATTGCTGGTAAGTAACTTTCTTGCACTGAGGTCTCTTTGTTGCAAATATCTTTGATTTGTTTTTATGTCTTATCATGTTTATGTGTGTATTTATGTCTTGTATTGCTGGTAAGTAACTTTCTTGCACTGAGTTTTTTTTGTTGCAAATATCTTTGATTTGTTTTTATGTCTTATCATGTTTATATGTGTATTTATGTCTTGTATTGCTGGTAAGTAACTTTATTGCACTGAGGTCTGTTTGTTGCAAATATCTTTGACTTGTTTTTATGTCTTGTAATCTTTATGTGTGTATTTATGTCTTGTATTGCTGGTAAGCAACTTTCTTGCGCTGAGTTTTGTTTGTTGCAAATATCTTTGATTTGTTTTTATGTCTTGTAATCTTTATGTGTGTATTTATGTCTTGTATTGCTGGTAAGTAACTTTCTTGCACTGAGGTCTGTTTGTTGCAAATATCTTTGACTTGTTTTTATGTCTTGTAATGTTTATATGTGTATTTATGTCTTGTATTGCTGGTAAGTAACTTTATTGCACTGAGTTTTGTTTGTTGCAAATATCTTTGACTTGTTTTTATGTCTTGTAATCTTTATGTGTGTATTTATGTCTTGTATTGCTGGTAAGTAACTTTCTTGCACTGAGGTCTGTTTGTTGCAAATATCTTTGACTTGTTTTTATGTCTTGTAATGTTTATATGTGTATTTATGTCTTGTATTGCTGGTAAGTAACTTTATTGCACTGAGTTTTTTTTGTTGCAAATATCTTTGATTTGTTTTTATGTCTTATCATGTTTATATGTGTATTTATGTCTTGTATTGCTGGTAAGTAACTTTATTGCACTGAGGTCTGTTTGTTGCAAATATCTTTGACTTGTTTTTATGTCTTATCATGTTTATATGTGTATTTATGTCTTGTAATGTTTATATGTGTATTTATGTCTTGTATTGCAGGTAAGTAACTTTCTTGCACTGAGTTTTTTTTGTTGCAAATATCTTTGACTTGTTTTTATGTCTTATCATGTTTATGTGTGTATTTATGTCTTGTATTGCTGGTAAGTAACGTTCTTGCACTGAGGTCTGTTTGTTGCAAATATCTTTGACTTGTTTTTATGTCTTATCATGTTTATATGTGTATTTATGTCTTGTAATGTTTATATGTGTATTTATGTCTTGTATTGCAGGTAAGTAACTTTCTTGCACTGAGTTTTTTTTGTTGCAAATATCTTTGATTTGTTCTTATGTCTTGTAATGTTTATATGTGTATTTATGTCTTGTATTGCTGGTAAGAAACTTTCTTGCACTGAGCTCTATTTGTTGCAAATATCTTTGACTTGTTTTTATGTCTTGTAATGTTTATATGTGTATTTATGTCTTGTATTGCTGGTAAGTAACTTTCTTGCACTGAGTTTTTTTTGTTGCAAATATCTTTGATTTGTTTTTATGTCTTATCATGTTTATATGTGTATTTATGTCTTGTATTGCTGGTAAGTAACTTTATTGCACTGAGGTCTGTTTGTTGCAAATATCTTTGACTTGTTTTTATGTCTTGTAATCTTTATGTGTGTATTTATGTCTTGTATTGCTGGTAAGTAACTTTCTTGCACTGAGTTTTGTTTGTTGCAAATATCTTTGACTTGTTTTTATGTCTTATCATGTTTATATGTGTATTTATGTCTTGTATTGCTGGTAAGTAACTTTCTTGCACTGAGGTCTGTTTGTTGCAAATATCTTTGACTTGTTTTTATGTCTTATCATGTTTATATGTGTATTTATGTCTTGTATTGCTGGTAAGTAACTTTCTTGCACTGAGTTTTTTTTGTTGCAAATATCTTTGACTTGTTTTTATGTCTTATCATGTTTATATGTGTATTTATGTCTTGTAATGTTTATATGTGTATTTATGTCTGGTATTGCAGGTAAGTAACTTTCTTGCACTGAGTTTTTTTTGTTGCAAATATCTTTGATTTGTTCTTATGTCTTGTAATGTTTATGTGTGTATTTATGTCTTGTATTGCTGGTAAGTAACTTTCTTGCACTGAGTTTTGTTTGTTGCAAATATCTTTGATTTGTTTTTATGTCTTATCATGTTTATATGTGTATTTATGTCTTGTATTGCTGGTAAGTAACTTTATTGCACTGAGGTCTGTTTGTTGCAAATATCTTTGACTTGTTTTTATGTCTTGTAATCTTTATGTGTGTATTTATGTCTTGTATTGCTGGTAAGTAACTTTCTTGCACTGAGTTTTGTTTGTTGCAAATATCTTTGACTTGTTTTTATGTCTTATCATGTTTATATGTGTATTTATGTCTTGTATTGCTGGTAAGTAACGTTCTTGCACTGAGGTCTGTTTGTTGCAAATATCTTTGACTTGTTTTTATGTCTTATCATGTTTATATGTGTATTTATGTCTTGTATTGCTGGTAAGTAACTTTCTTGCACTGAGTTTTTTTTGTTGCAAATATCTTTGACTTGTTTTTATGTCTTATCATGTTTATATGTGTATTTATGTCTTGTAATGTTTATATGTGTATTTATGTCTTGTATTGCTGGTAAGTAACTTTCTTGCACTGAGTTTTGTTTGTTGCAAATATCTTTGACTTGTTTTTATGTCTTGTAATGTTTATGTGTGTATTTATGTCTTGTATTGCTGGTAAGTAACTTTCTTGCACTGAGTTTTGTTTGTTGCAAATATCTTTGACTTGTTTTTATGTCTTGTAATGTTTATATGTGTATTTATGTCTTGTATTGCTGGTAAGTAACTTTCTTGCACTGAGGTCTGTTTGTTGCAAATATCTTTGACTTGTTTTTATGTCTTGTAATGTTTATGTGTGTATTTATGTCTTGTATTGCTGGTAAGTAACTTTCTTGCACTGAGTTTTGTTTGTTGCAAATATCTTTGATTTGTTTTTATGTCTTGTAATCTTTATGTGTGTATTTATGTCTTGTATTGCTGGTAAGTAACTTTCTTGCACTGAGGTCTGTTTGTTGCAAATATCTTTGACTTGTTTTTATGTCTTATCATGTTTATATGTGTATTTATGTCTTGTATTGCTGGTAAGTAACTTTATTGCACTGAGGTCTGTTTGTTGCAAATATCTTTGACTTGTTTTTATGTCTTATCATGTTTATATGTGTATTTATGTCTTGTATTGCTGGTAAGTAACTTTCTTGCACTGAGGTCTGTTTGTTGCAAATATCTTTGATTTGTTTTTATGTCTTATCATGTTTATATGTGTATTTATGTCTTGTATTGCTGGTAAGTAACTTTATTGCACTGAGGTCTGTTTGTTGCAAATATCTTTGATTTGTTTTTATGTCTTATCATGTTTATATGTGTATTTATGTCTTGTATTGCTGGTAAGTAACTTTATTGCACTGAGTTTTGTTTGTTGCAAATATCTTTGACTTGTTTTTATGTCTTGTAATCTTTATGTGTGTATTTATGTCTTGTATTGCTGGTAAGTAACTTTCTTGCACTGAGTTTTTTTTGTTGCAAATATCTTTGATTTGTTTTTATGTCTTATCATGTTTATATGTGTATTTATGTCTTGTATTGCTGGTAAGTAACTTTCTTGCACTGAGGTCTTTTGTTGCAAATATCTTTGACTTGTTTTTATGTCTTATCATGTTTATATGTGTATTTATGTCTTGTATTGCTGGTAAGAAACTTTCTTGCACTGAGCTCTATTTGTTGCAAATATCTTTGACTTGTTTTTATGTCTTGTAATGTTTATATGTGTATTTATGTCTTGTATTGCTGGTAAGTAACTTTCTTGCACTGAGTTTTTTTTGTTGCAAATATCTTTGATTTGTTTTTATGTCTTATCATGTTTATATGTGTATTTATGTCTTGTATTGCTGGTAAGTAACTTTCTTGCACTGAGGTCTGTTTGTTGCAAATATCTTTGACTTGTTTTTATGTCTTGTAATGTTTATGTGTGTATTTATGTCTTGTAATGTTTATATGTGTATTTATGTCTTGTATTGCAGGTAAGTAACTTTCTTGCACTGAGTTTTTTTTGTTGCAAATATCTTTGATTTGTTCTTATGTCTTGTAATGTTTATATGTGTATTTATGTCTTGTATTGCTGGTAAGAAACTTTCTTGCACTGAGCTCTATTTGTTGCAAATATCTTTGACTTGTTTTTATGTCTTGTAATGTTTATATGTGTATTTATGTCTTGTATTGCTGGTAAGTAACTTTCTTGCACTGAGTTTTTTTTTGTTGCAAATATCTTTGATTTGTTTTTATGTCTTATCATGTTTATATGTGTATTTATGTCTTGTATTGCTGGTAAGTAACTTTATTGCACTGAGGTCTGTTTGTTGCAAATATCTTTGACTTGTTTTTATGTCTTGTAATCTTTATGTGTGTATTTATGTCTTGTATTGCTGGTAAGTAACTTTCTTGCACTGAGTTTTGTTTGTTGCAAATATCTTTGACTTGTTTTTATGTCTTATCATGTTTATATGTGTATTTATGTCTTGTATTGCTGGTAAGTAACTTTCTTGCACTGAGGTCTGTTTGTTGCAAATATCTTTGACTTGTTTTTATGTCTTATCATGTTTATATGTGTATTTATGTCTTGTATTGCTGGTAAGTAACTTTCTTGCACTGAGTTTTTTTTGTTGCAAATATCTTTGACTTGTTTTTATGTCTTATCATGTTTATATGTGTATTTATGTCTTGTAATGTTTATATGTGTATTTATGTCTGGTATTGCAGGTAAGTAACTTTCTTGCACTGAGTTTTTTTTGTTGCAAATATCTTTGATTTGTTCTTATGTCTTGTAATGTTTATGTGTGTATTTATGTCTTGTAATGTTTATATGTGTATTTATGTCTTGTAATGTTTATATGTGTATTTATGTCTGGTATTGCAGGTAAGTAACTTTTTTGCACTGAGTTTTTTTTGTTGCAAATATCTTTGACTTGTTTTTATGTCTTATCATGTTTATATGTGTATTTATGTCTTGTAATGTTTATATGTGTATTTATGTCTGGTATTGCAGGTAAGTAACTTTCTTGCACTGAGTTTTTTTTGTTGCAAATATCTTTGATTTGTTCTTATGTCTTGTAATGTTTATATGTGTATTTATGTCTTGTATTGCTGGTAAGTAACTTTCTTGCACTGAGTTTTGTTTGTTGCAAATATCTTTGATTTGTTTTTATGTCTTATCATGTTTATATGTGTATTTATGTCTTGTATTGCTGGTAAGTAACTTTATTGCACTGAGGTCTGTTTGTTGCAAATATCTTTGACTTGTTTTTATGTCTTGTAATCTTTATGTGTGTATTTATGTCTTGTATTGCTGGTAAGTAACTTTCTTGCACTGAGTTTTGTTTGTTGCAAATATCTTTGACTTGTTTTTATGTCTTATCATGTTTATATGTGTATTTATGTCTTGTATTGCTGGTAAGTAACGTTCTTGCACTGAGGTCTGTTTGTTGCAAATATCTTTGACTTGTTTTTATGTCTTGTAATGTTTATGTCTGTATTTATGTCTTGTATTGCTGGTAAGTAACTTTCTTGCACTGAGTTTTTTTTGTTGCAAATATCTTTGACTTGTTTTTATGTCTTATCATGTTTATATGTGTATTTATGTCTTGTAATGTTTATATGTGTATTTATGTCTGGTATTGCAGGTAAGTAACTTTCTTGCACTGAGTTTTTTTGTTGCAAATATCTTTGATTTGTTCTTATGTCTTGTAATGTTTATATGTGTATTTATGTCTGGTATTGCAGGTAAGTAACTTTCTTGCACTGAGTTTTTTTTTGTTGCAAATATCTTTGATTTGTTCTTATGTCTTGTAATGTTTATGTGTGTATTTATGTCTTGTATTGCTGGTAAGTAACTTTCTTGCACTGAGTTTTGTTTGTTGCAAATATCTTTGATTTGTTTTTATGTCTTATCATGTTTATATGTGTATTTATGTCTTGTATTGCTGGTAAGTAACTTTATTGCACTGAGGTCTGTTTGTTGCAAATATCTTTGACTTTTTTTTATGTCTTGTAATCTTTATGTGTGTATTTATGTCTTGTATTGCTGGTAAGTAACTTTCTTGCACTGAGTTTTGTTTGTTGCAAATATCTTTGACTTGTTTTTATGTCTTATCATGTTTATATGTGTATTTATGTCTTGTATTGCTGGTAAGTAACTTTCTTGCACTGAGTTTTTTTTGTTACAAATATCTTTGACTTGTTTTTATGTCTTATCATGTTTATGTGTGTATTTATGTCTTGTAATGATTATGTGTGTATTTATGTCTTGTATTGCAGGTAAGTAACTTTCTTGCACTGAGTTTTTTTTGTTGCAAATATCTTTGATTTGTTTTTATGTCTTCTAATGTTTATGTGTGTATTTATGTCTTGTAATGATTATGTGTGTATGTATGTCTTGCATTGCTGGTAAGTAACTTTCTTGCACTGAGGTCTGTTTGTTGCAAATATCTTTGACTTGTTTTTATGTCTTATCATGTTTATATGTGTATTTATGTCTTGTAATGTTTATATGTGTATTTATGTCTTGTATTGAAGGTAAGTAACTTTCTTGCACTGAGGTCTGTTTGTTGCAAATATCGTTGATTTGTTCTTATGTCTTGTAATGTTTATATGTGTATTTATGTCTTGTATTGCTGGTAAGTAACTTTATTGCACTGAGGTCTGTTTGTTGCAAATATCTTTGACTTGTTATAATGTCTTGTAATCTTTATGTGTGTATTTATGTCTTGTATTGCTGGTAAGTAACTTTCTTGCACTGAGGTCTGTTTGTTGCAAATATCTTTGACTTGTTTTTATGTCTTGTAATGTTTATGTGTGTATTTATGTCTTGTATTGCTGGTAAGTAACGTTCTTGCACTGAGGTCTGTTTGTTGCAAATATCTTTGACTTGTTTTTATGTCTTATCATGTTTATATGTGTATTTATGTCTTGTAATGTTTATATGTGTATTTATGTCTTGTATTGCAGGTAAGTAACTTTCTTGCACTGAGTTTTTTTTGTTGCAAATATCTTTGATTTGTTTTTATGTCTTATCATGTTTATATGTGTATTTATGTCTTGTATTGCTGCTAAGTAACTTTATTGCACTGAGGTCTGTTTGTTGCAAATATCTTTGACTTGTTTTTATGTCTTGTAATCTTTATGTGTGTATTTATGTCTTGTATTGCTGGTAAGTAACTTTCTTGCACTGAGTTTTGTTTGTTGCAAATATCTTTGACTTGTTTTTATGTCTTATCATGTTTATATGTGTATTTATGTCTTGTATTGCTGGTAAGTAACTTTCTTGCACTGAGGTCTGTTTGTTGCAAATATCTTTGACTTGTTTTTATGTCTTGTAATGTTTATGTGTGTATTTATGTCTTGTATTGCTGGTAAGTAACGTTCTTGCACTGAGGTCTGTTTGTTGCAAATATCTTTGACTTGTTTTTATGTCTTATCATGTTTATATGTGTATTTATGTCTTGTAATGTTTATATGTGTATTTATGTCTTGTATTGCAGGTAAGTAACTTTCTTGCACTGAGTTTTTTTTGTTGCAAATATCTTTGATTTGTTTTTATGTCTTATCATGTTTATATGTGTATTTATGTCTTGTATTGCTGGTAAGTAACTTTATTGCACTGAGGTCTGTTTGTTGCAAATATCTTTGACTTGTTATAATGTCTTGTAATCTTTATGTGTGTATTTATGTCTTGTATTGCTGGTAAGTAACTTTCTTGCACTGAGGTCTGTTTGTTGCAAATATCTTTGACTTGTTTTTATGTCTTGTAATGTTTATGTGTGTATTTATGTCTTGTATTGCTGGTAAGTAACGTTCTTGCACTGAGGTCTGTTTGTTGCAAATATCTTTGACTTGTTTTTATGTCTTATCATGTTTATATGTGTATTTATGTCTTGTAATGTTTATATGTGTATTTATGTCTTGTATTGCAGGTAAGTAACTTTCTTGCACTGAGTTTTTTTTGTTGCAAATATCTTTGATTTGTTTTTATGTCTTATCATGTTTATATGTGTATTTATGTCTTGTATTGCTGCTAAGTAACTTTATTGCACTGAGGTCTGTTTGTTGCAAATATCTTTGACTTGTTTTTATGTCTTGTAATGTTTATATGTGTATTTATGTCTTGTATTGCTGGTAAGTAACTTTCTTGCACTGAGTTTTGTTTGTTGCAAATATCTTTGACTTGTTTTTATGTCTTATCATGTTTATATGTGTATTTATGTCTTGTATTGCTGGTAAGTAACTTTCTTGCACTGAGGTCTGTTTGTTGCAAATATCTTTGACTTGTTTTTATGTCTTGTAATGTTTATGTGTGTATTTATGTCTTGTATTGCTGGTAAGTAACTTTCTTGCACTGAGGTCTGTTTGTTGCAAACATCTTTGACTTGTTTTTATGTCTTGTAATGTTTATGTGTGTATTTATGTCTTGTATTGCTGGTAAGTAACTTTCTTGCACTGAGTTTTGTTTCTTGCAAATATCTTTGACTTGTTTTTATGTCTTATCATGTTTATATGTGTATTTATGTCTTGTATTGCTGGTAAGTAACTTTCTTGCACTGAGGTCTGTTTGTTGCAAATATCTTTGACTTGTTTTTATGTCTTGTAATGTTTATATGTGTATTTATGTCTTGTATTGCTGGTAAGTAACTTTCTTGCACTGAGGTCTGTTTGTTGCAAATATCTTTGACTTGTTTTTATGTCTTATCATGTTTATATGTGTATTTATGTCTTGTATTGCTGGTAAGTAACGTTCTTGCACTGAGGTCTGTTTGTTGCAAATATCTTTGACTTGTTTTTATGTCTTATCATGTTTATATGTGTATTTATGTCTTGTAATGTTTATATGTGTATTTATGTCTTGTATTGCAGGTAAGTAACTTTCTTGCACTGAGTTTTTTTGTTGCAAATATCTTTGACTTGTTTTTATGTCTTATCATGTTTATATGTGTATTTATGTCTTGTATTGCTGGTAAGTAACTTTCTTGCACTGAGGTCTGTTTGTTGCAAATATCTTTGACTTGTTTTTATGTCTTGTAATGTTTATGTGTGTATTTATGTCTTGTATTGCTGGTAAGTAACTTTCTTGCACTGAGTTTTTTTTGTTGCAAATATTTTTGACTTGTTTTTATGTCTGATCATGTTTATGTGTGTATTTATGTCTGGTATTGCAGGTAAGTAACTTTCTTGCACTGAGTTTTTTTTGTTGCAAATATCTTTGATTTGTTCTTATGTCTTGTAATGTTTATGTGTGTATTTATGTCTTGTATTGCTGGTAAGTAACTTTCTTGCACTGAGTTTTGTTTGTTGCAAATATCTTTGACTTGTTTTTATGTCTTATCATGTTTATGTGTGTATTTATGTCTTGTATTGCTGGTAAGTAACGTTCTTGCACTGAGGTCTGTTTGTTGCAAATATCTTTGACTTGTTTTTATGTCTTATCATGTTTATATGTGTATTTATGTCTTGTAATGTTTATATGTGTATTTATGTCTTGTATTGCAGGTAAGTAACTTTCTTGCACTGAGTTTTGTTTGTTGCAAATATCTTTGATTTGTTCTTATGTCTTGTAATGTTTATATGTGTATTTATGTCTTGTATTGCTGGTAAGAAACTTTCTTGCACTGAGCTCTATTTGTTGCAAATATCTTTGACTTGTTTTTATGTCTTATCATGTTTATGTGTGTATTTATGTCTTGTATTGCTGGTAAGTAACTTTCTTGCACTGAGGTCTGTTTGTTGCAAATATCTTTGACTTGTTTTTATGTCTTGTAATCTTTATGTGTGTATTTATGTCTTGTATTGCTGGTAAGTAACTTTCTTGCACTGAGTTTTGTTTGTTGCAAATATCTTTGACTTGTTTTTATGTCTTGTAATGTTTATGTGTGTATTTATGTCTTGTATTGCTGGTAAGTAACGTTCTTGCACTGAGGTCTGTTTGTTGCAAATATCTTTGACTTGTTTTTATGTCTTATCATGTTTATATGTGTATTTATGTCTTGTAATGTTTATATGTGTATTTATGTCTTGTATTGCAGGTAAGTAACTTTCTTGCACTGAGTTTTTTTTGTTGCAAATATCTTTGATTTGTTTTTATGTCTTATCATGTTTATATGTGTATTTATGTCTTGTATTGCTGGTAAGTAACTTTATTGCACTGAGGTCTGTTTGTTGCAAATATCTTTGACTTGTTTTTATGTCTTGTAATGTTTATGTGTGTATTTATGTCTTGTATTGCTGGTAAGTAACTTTCTTGCACTGAGGTCTGTTTGTTGCAAATATCTTTGACTTGTTTTTATGTCTTGTAATGTTTATGTGTGTATTTATGTCTTGTATTGCTGGTAAGTAACTTTCTTGCACTGAGGTCTGTTTGTTGCAAATATCTTTGACTTGTTTTTATGTCTTGTAATCTTTATGTGTGTATTTATGTCTTGTATTGCTGGTAAGTAACTTTCTTGCACTGAGGTCTGTTTGTTGCAAATATCTTTGACTTGTTTTTATGTCTTGTAATGTTTATGTGTGTATTTATGTCTTGTATTGCTGGTAAGTAACTTTCTTGCACTGAGGTCTGTTTGTTGCAAATATCTTTGACTTGTTTTTATGTCTTGTAATGTTTATGTGTGTATTTATGTCTTGTATTGCTGGTAAGTAACTTTCTTGCACTGAGGTCTGTTTGTTGCAAATATCTTTGACTTGTTTTTATGTCTTATCATGTTTATATGTGTATTTATGTCTTGTATTGAAGGTAAGTAACTTTCTTGCACTGAGTTTTTTTTGTTGCAAATATCTTTGATTTGTTCTAATGTCTTGTAATGTTTATATGTGTATTTATGTCTTGTATTGCTGGTAAGAAACTTTCTTGCACTGAGCTCTATTTGTTGCAAATATCTTTGACTTGTTTTTATGTCTTATCATGTTTATATGTGTATTTATGTCTTGTAATGTTTATATGTGTATTTATGTCTTGTATTGCAGGTAAGTAACTTTCTTGCACTGAGTTTTTTTTGTTGCAAATATCTTTGATTTGTTTTTATGTCTTATCATGTTTATATGTGTATTTATGTCTTGTATTGCTGGTAAGTAACTTTATTGCACTGAGGTCTGTTTGTTGCAAATATCTTTGACTTGTTTTTATGTCTTGTAATGTTTATGTGTGTATTTATGTCTTGTATTGCTGGTAAGTAACTTTCTTGCACTGAGGTCTGTTTGTTGCAAATATCTTTGACTTGTTTTTATGTCTTGTAATGTTTATGTGTGTATTTATGTCTTGTATTGCTGGTAAGTAACTTTCTTGCACTGAGGTCTGTTTGTTGCAAATATCTTTGACTTGTTTTTATGTCTTGTAATCTTTATGTGTGTATTTATGTCTTGTATTGCTGGTAAGTAACTTTCTTGCACTGAGGTCTGTTTGTTGCAAATATCTTTGACTTGTTTTTATGTCTTGTAATGTTTATGTGTGTATTTATGTCTTGTATTGCTGGTAAGTAACTTTCTTGCACTGAGGTCTGTTTGTTGCAAATATCTTTGACTTGTTTTTATGTCTTGTAATGTTTATGTGTGTATTTATGTCTTGTATTGCTGGTAAGTAACTTTCTTGCACTGAGGTCTGTTTGTTGCAAATATCTTTGACTTGTTTTTATGTCTTATCATGTTTATATGTGTATTTATGTCTTGTATTGAAGGTAAGTAACTTTCTTGCACTGAGTTTTTTTTGTTGCAAATATCTTTGATTTGTTCTAATGTCTTGTAATGTTTATATGTGTATTTATGTCTTGTATTGCTGGTAAGAAACTTTCTTGCACTGAGCTCTAATTGTTGCAAATATCTTTGACTTGTTTTTATGTCTTGTAATGTTTATATGTGTATTTATGTCTTGTATTGCTGGTAAGTAACTTTCTTGCACTGAGTTTTTTTTGTTGCAAATATCTTTGATTTGTTTTTATGTCTTATCATGTTTATATGTGTATTTATGTCTTGTATTGCTGCTAAGTAACTTTATTGCACTGAGGTCTGTTTGTTGCAAATATCTTTGACTTGTTTTTATGTCTTGTAATCTTTATGTGTGTATTTATGTCTTGTATTGCTGGTAAGTAACTTTCTTGCGCTGAGTTTTGTTTGTTGCAAATATCTTTGATTTGTTTTTATGTCTTGTAATCTTTGTGTGTATTTATGTCTTGTATTGCTGGTAAGTAACTTTATTGCACTGAGGTCTGTTTGTTGCAAATATCTTTGACTTGTTTTTATGTCTTATCATGTTTATATGTGTATTTATGTCTTGTATTGCTGGTAAGTAACTTTCTTGCACTGAGTTTTGTTTGTTGCAAATATCTTTGACTTGTTTTTATGTCTTGTAATGTTTATATGTGTATTTATGTCTTGTATTGCTGGTAAGTAACTTTCTTGCACTGAGTTTTTTTTGTTGCAAATATCTTTGATTTGTTTTTATGTCTTATCATGTTTATATGTGTATTTATGTCTTGTATTGCTGGTAAGTATCTTTCTTGCACTGAGGTCTGTTTGTTGCAAATATCTTTGACTTGTTTTTATGTCTTGTAATCTTTATGTGTGTATTTATGTCTTGTATTGCTGGTAAGTAACTTTCTTGCACTGAGGTCTGTTTGTTGCAAATATCTTTGACTTGTTTTTATGTCTTATCATGTTTATATGTGTATTTATGTCTTGTAATGTTTATATGTGTATTTATGTCTTGTATTGCTGGTAAGTAACTTTCTTGCACTGAGGTCTGTTTGTTGCAAATATCTTTGACTTGTTTTTATGTCTTATCATGTTTATATGTGTATTTATGTCTTGTATTGCTGGTAAGTAACTTTATTGCACTGAGGTCTGTTTGTTGCAAATATCTTTGACTTGTTTTTATGTCTTATCATGTTTATATGTGTATTTATGTCTTGTATTGCTGGTAAGTAACTTTATTGCACTGAGGTCTGTTTGTTGCAAATATCTTTGATTTGTTTTTATGTCTTATCATGTTTATATGTGTATTTATGTCTTGTATTGCTGGTAAGTAACTTTATTGCACTGAGGTCTGTTTGTTGCAAATATCTTTGACTTGTTTTTATGTCTTATCATGTTTATATGTGTATTTATGTCTTGTATTGCTGGTAAGTAACTTTATTGCACTGAGGTCTTTTTATTGCAAATATCTTTGACTTGTTTTTATGTCTTATCATGTTTATATGTGTATTTATGTCTTGTATTGCTGGTAAGTAACTTTATTGCACTGAGTTTTGATTGTTGCAAATATCTTTGACTTGTTTTTATGTCTTGTAATCTTTATGTGTGTATTTATGTCTTGTATTGCTGGTAAGTAACTTTATTGCACTGAGGTCTATTTGTTGCAAATATCTTTGATTTGTTTTTATGTCTTATCATGTTTATATGTGTATTTATGTCTTGTATTGCTGGTAAGTAACTTTATTGCACTGAGGTCTGTTTGTTGCAAATATCTTTGACTTGTTTTTATGTCTTGTAATGTTTATGTGTGTATTTATGTCTTGTATTGCTGGTAAGTAACTTTCTTGCACTGAGTTTTGTTTGTTGCAAATATCTTTGACTTGTTTTTATGTCTTATCATGTTTATATGTGTATTTATGTCTTGTATTGCTGGTAAGTAACTTTCTTGCACTGAGGTCTGTTTGTTGCAAATATCTTTGACTTGTTTTTATGTCTTATCATGTTTATATGTGTATTTATGTCTTGTAATGTTTATATGTGTATTTATGTCTTGTATTGCTGGTAAGAAACTTTCTTGCACTGAGGTCTGTTTGTTGCAAATATCTTTGACTTGTTTTTATGTCTTATCATGTTTATATGTGTATTTATGTCTTGTATTGCTGGTAAGTAACTTTATTGCACTGAGGTCTTTTTGTTGCAAATATCTTTGACTTGTTTTTATGTCTTATCATGTTTATATGTGTATTTATGTCTTGTATTGCTGGTAAGTAACTTTATTGCACTGAGTTTTGTTTGTTGCAAATATCTTTGACTTGTTTTTATGTCTTGTAATCTTTATGTGTGTATTTATGTCTTGTATTGCTGGTAAGTAACTGTCTTGCACTGAGTTTTTTTTGTTGCAAATATCTTTGATTTGTTTTTATGTCTTATCATGTTTATATGTGTATTTATGTCTTGTATTGCTGGTAAGTAACTTTATTGCACTGAGGTCTGTTTGTTGCAAATATCTTTGACTTGTTTTTATGTCTTGTAATCTTTATGTGTGTATTTATGTCTTATATTGCTGGTAAGTAACTTTCTTGCACTGAGTTTTGTTTGTTGCAAATATCTTTGACTTGTTTTTATGTCTTATCATGTTTATATGTGTATTTATGTCTTGTATTGCTGGTAAGTAACTTTCTTGCACTGAGGTCTGTTTGTTGCAAATATCTTTGACTTGTTTTTATGTCTTGTAATGTTTATGTGTGTATTTATGTCTTGTATTGCTGGTAAGTAACGTTCTTGCACTGAGGTCTGTTTGTTGCAAATATCTTTGACTTGTTTTTATGTCTTATCATGTTTATATGTGTATTTATGTCTTGTAATGTTTATATGTGTATTTATGTCTTGTATTGCAGGTAAGTAACTTTCTTGCACTGAGTTTTTTTTGTTGCAAATATCTTTGATTTGTTCTTATGTCTTGTAATGTTTATATGTGTATTTATGTCTTGTATTGCTGGTAAGAAACTTTCTTGCACTGAGGTCTGTTTGTTGCAAATATCTTTGACTTGTTTTTATGTCTTATCATGTTTATATGTATATTTATGTCTTGTATTGCTGGTAAGTAACTTTCTTGCACTGAGTTTTGTTTGTTGCAAATATCTTTGATTTGTTTTTATGTCTTGTAATCTTTATGTGTGTATTTATGTCTTGTATTGCTGGTAAGTAACTTTCTTGCACTGAGGTCTGTTTGTTGCAAATATCTTTGACTTGTTTTTATGTCTTATCATGTTTATATGTGTATTTATGTCTTGTATTGCTGGTAAGTAACTTTATTGCACTGAGGTCTTTTTGTTGCAAATATCTTTGACTTGTTTTTATGTCTTGTAATCTTTATGTGTGTATTTATGTCTTGTATTGCTGGTAAGTAACTTTCTTGCACTGAGGTCTGTTTGTTGCAAATATCTTTGACTTGTTTTTATGTCTTGTAATCTTTATGTGTGTATTTATGTCTTGTATTGCTGGTAAGTAACTTTCTTGCACTGAGGTCTGTTTGTTGCAAATATCTTTGACTTGTTTTTATGTCTTGTAATGTTTATGTGTGTATTTATGTCTTGTATTGCTGGTAAGTAACTTTCTTGCACTGAGGTCTGTTTGTTGCAAATATCTTTGACTTGTTTTTATGTCTTGTAATCTTTATGTGTGTATTTATGTCTTGTATTGCTGGTAAGTAACTTTCTTGCACTGAGGTCTGTTTGTTGCAAATATCTTTGACTTGTTTTTATGTCTTGTAATGTTTATGTGTGTATTTATGTCTTGTATTGCTGGTAAGTAACTTTCTTGCACTGAGGTCTGTTTGTTGCAAATATCTTTGACTTGTTTTTATGTCTTGTAATGTTTATGTGTGTATTTATGTCTTGTATTGCTGGTAAGTAACTTTCTTGCACTGAGGTCTGTTTGTTGCAAATATCTTTGACTTGTTTTTATGTCTTATCATGTTTATATGTGTATTTATGTCTTGTATTGAAGGTAAGTAACTTTCTTGCACTGAGTTTTATCTCTCTCAAATATCTTTGATTTGTTCTAATGTCTTGTAATGTTTATATGTGTATTTATGTCTTGTATTGCTGGTAAGAAACTTTCTTGCACTGAGCTCTAATTGTTGCAAATATCTTTGACTTGTTTTTATGTCTTGTAATGTTTATATGTGTATTTATGTCTTGTATTGCTGGTAAGTAACTTTCTTGCACTGAGTTTTTTTTGTTGCAAATATCTTTGATTTGTTTTTATGTCTTATCATGTTTATATGTGTATTTATGTCTTGTATTGCTGCTAAGTAACTTTATTGCACTGAGGTCTGTTTGTTGCAAATATCTTTGACTTGTTTTTATGTCTTGTAATCTTTATGTGTGTATTTATGTCTTGTATTGCTGGTAAGTAACTTTCTTGCGCTGAGTTTTGTTTGTTGCAAATATCTTTGATTTGTTTTTATGTCTTGTAATCTTTGTGTGTATTTATGTCTTGTATTGCTGGTAAGTAACTTTATTGCACTGAGGTCTGTTTGTTGCAAATATCTTTGACTTGTTTTTATGTCTTATCATGTTTATATGTGTATTTATGTCTTGTATTGCTGGTAAGTAACTTTCTTGCACTGAGTTTTGTTTGTTGCAAATATCTTTGACTTGTTTTTATGTCTTGTAATGTTTATGTGTGTATTTATGTCTTGTATTGCTGGTAAGTAACTTTCTTGCACTGAGGTCTGTTTGTTGCAAATATCTTTGACTTGTTTTTATGTCTTGTAATGTTTATGTGTGTATTTATGTCTTGTATTGCTGGTAAGTAACTTTCTTGCACTGAGGTCTGTTTGTTGCAAATATCTTTGACTTGTTTTTATGTCTTGTAATGTTTATGTGTGTATTTATGTCTTGTATTGCTGGTAAGTAACTTTCTTGCACTGAGTTTTGTTTGTTGCAAATATCTTTGACTTGTTTTTATGTCTTATCATGTTTATATGTGTATTTATGTCTTGTAATGTTTATATGTGTATTTATGTCTTGTATTGAAGGTAAGTAACTTTCTTGCACTGAGTTTTTTTTGTTGCAAATATCTTTGACTTGTTTTTATGTCTTATCATGTTTATATGTGTATTTATGTCTTGTATTGCTGGTAAGTAACGTTCTTGCACTGAGTTTTTTTTGTTGCAAATATCTTTGATTTGTTTTTATGTCTTATCATGTTTATATGTGTATTTATGTCTTGTATTGCTGCTAAGTAACTTTATTGCACTGAGGTCTGTTTGTTGCAAATATCTTTGACTTGTTTTTATGTCTTGTAATCTTTATGTGTGTATTTATGTCTTGTATTGCTGGTAAGTAACTTTCTTGCACTGAGTTTTGTTTGTTGCAAATATCTTTGACTTGTTTTTATGTCTTATCATGTTTATATGTGTATTTATGTCTTGTATTGCTGGTAAGTAACTTTCTTGCACTGAGGTCTGTTTGTTGCAAATATCTTTGACTTGTTTTTATGTCTTGTAATGTTTATGTGTGTATTTATGTCTTGTATTGCTGGTAAGTAACTTTCTTGCACTGAGGTCTGTTTGTTGCAAATATCTTTGACTTGTTTTTATGTCTTGTAATGTTTATGTGTGTATTTATGTCTTGTATTGCTGGTAAGTAACTTTCTTGCACTGAGGTCTGTTTGTTGCAAATATCTTTGACTTGTTTTTATGTCTTGTAATGTTTATGTGTGTATTTATGTCTTGTATTGCTGGTAAGTAACTTTCTTGCACTGAGTTTTGTTTGTTGCAAATATCTTTGACTTGTTTTTATGTCTTATCATGTTTATATGTGTATTTATGTCTTGTATTGCTGGTAAGTAACTTTCTTGCACTGAGGTCTGTTTGTTGCAAATATCTTTGACTTGTTTTTATGTCTTGTAATGTTTATGTGTGTATTTATGTCTTGTATTGCTGGTAAGTAACGTTCTTGCACTGAGGTCTGTTTGTTGCAAATATCTTTGACTTGTTTTTATGTCTTATCATGTTTATATGTGTATTTATGTCTTGTAATGTTTATATGTGTATTTATGTCTTGTATTGAAGGTAAGTAACTTTCTTGCACTGAGTTTTTTTTGTTGCAAATATCTTTGACTTGTTTTTATGTCTTATCATGTTTATATGTGTATTTATGTCTTGTATTGCTGGTAAGTAACGTTCTTGCACTGAGTTTTGTTTGTTGCAAATATCTTTGACTTGTTTTTATGTCTTATCATGTTTATATGTGTATTTATGTCTTGTATATCTGGTAAGTAACTTTCTTGCACTGAGGTCTGTTTGTTGCAAATATCTTTGACTTGTTTTTATGTCTTGTAATGTTTATGTGTGTATTTATGTGTTGTATTGCTGGTAAGTAACTTTCTTGCACTGAGTTTTTTTTGTTGCAAATATCTTTGACTTGTTTTTATGTCTTATCATGTTTATATGTGTATTTATGTCTTGTAATGTTTATATGTGTATTTATGTCTGGTATTGCAGGTAAGTAACTTTCTTGCACTGAGTTTTTTTTGTTGCAAATATCTTTGATTTGTTCTTATGTCTTGTAATGTTTATGTGTGTATTTATGTCTTGTATTGCTGGTAAGTAACTTTCTTGCACTGAGTTTTGTTTGTTGCAAATATCTTTGACTTGTTTTTATGTCTTATCATGTTTATATGTGTATTTATGTCTTGTATTGCTGGTAAGTAACTTTCTTGCACTGAGGTCTGTTTGTTGCAAATATCTTTGACTTGTTTTTATGTCTTGTAATGTTTATGTGTGTATTTATGTCTTGTATTGCTGGTAAGTAACGTTCTTGCACTGAGGTCTGTTTGTTGCAAATATCTTTGACTTGTTTTTATGTCTTATCATGTTTATATGTGTATTTATGTCTTGTAATGTTTATATGTGTATTTATGTCTTGTATTGCAGGTAAGTAACTTTCTTGCACTGAGTTGTTTTTGTTGCAAATATCTTTGATTTGTTTTTATGTCTTCTAAGGTTTATGTGTGTATTTATGTCTTGTAATGATTATGTGTGTATTTATGTCTTGTATTGCAGGTAAGTAACTTTCTTGCACTGAGTTTTTTTTGTTGCAAATATCTTTGATTTGTTTTTATGTCTTCTAATGTTTATATGTGTATTTATGTCTTGTAATGATTACGTGTGTATGTATGTCTTGCATTGCTGGTAAGTAACTTTATTGCACTGAGGTCTGTTTGTTGCAAATATCTTTGACTTGCTTTTATGTTTTATAATGTTTATGTGTGTATTTATGTCTTGTATTGCTGGTAAGTAACTTTCTTGCACTGAGGTCTTTTTGTTGCAAATATCTTTGACTTGTTTTTATGTCTTATCATGTTTATATGTGTATTTATGTCTTGTATTGCTGGTAAGTAACTTTATTGCACTGAGTTTTGTTTGTTGCAAATATCTTTGACTTGTTTTTATGTCTTGTAATGTTTATATGTGTATTTATGTCTTGTATTGCTGGTAAGTAAATTTCTTGCACTGAGTTTTTTTTGTTGCAAATATCTTTGATTTGTTTTTATGTCTTATCATGTTTATATGTGTATTTATGTCTTGTATTGCTGGTAAGTAACTTTCTTGCACTGAGGTCTGTTTGTTGCAAATATCTTTGACTTGTTTTTATGTCTTGTAATCTTTATGTGTGTATTTATGTCTTGTATTGCTGGTAAGTAACTTTATTGCACTGAGTTTTGTTTGTTGCAAATATCTTTGATTTGTTTTTATGTCTTGTAATCTTTATGTGTGTATTTATGTCTTGTATTGCTGGTAAGTAACTTTCTTGCACTGAGGGCTGTTTGTTGCAAATATCTTTGACTTGTTTTTATGTCTTATCATGTTTATATGTGTATTTATGTCTTGTATTGCTGGTAAGTAACTTTATTGCACTGAGGTCTGTTTGTTGCAAATATCTTTGACTTGTTTTTATGTCTTGTAATCTTTATGTGTGTATTTATGTCTTGTATTGCTGGTAAGTAACTTTATTGCACTGAGGTCTGTTTGTTGCAAATATCTTTGACTTGTTTTTATGTCTTATCATGTTTATATGTGTATTTATGTCTTGTATTGCTGGTAAGTAACTTTATTGCACTGAGTTTTGTTTGTTGCAAATATCTTTGACTTGTTTTTATGTCTTGTAATATTTATGTGTGTATTTATGTCTTGTATTGCTGGTAAGTAACTTTATTGCACTGAGGTCTGTTTGTTGCAAATATCTTTGATTTGTTTTTATGTCTTATCATGTTTATATGTGTATTTATGTCTTGTATTGCTGGTAAGTAACTTTCTTGCGCTGAGTTTTGTTTGTTGCAAATATCTTTGATTTGTTTTTATGTCTTGTAATCTTTGTGTGTATTTATGTCTTGTATTGCTGGTAAGTAACTTTATTGCACTGAGTTTTTTTTGTTGCAAATATCTTTGATTTGTTTTTATGTCTTATCATGTTTATATGTGTATTTATGTCTTGTAATGTTTATATGTGTATTTATGTCTGGTATTGCAGGTAAGTAACTTTATTGCACTGAGTTTTTTTTTTGCAAATATCTTTGATTTGTTTTTATGTCTTGTAATCTTTGTGTGTATTTATGTCTTGTATTGCTGGTAAGTAACTTTATTGCACTGAGTTTTTTTTGTTGCAAATATCTTTGATTTGTTTTTATGTCTTATCATGTTTATATGTGTATTTATGTCTTGTAATGTTTATATGTGTATTTATGTCTGGTATTGCTGGTAAGTAACTTTATTGCACTGAGTTTTTTTTTTGCAAATATCTTTGATTTGTTTTTATGTCTTATCATGTTTATATGTGTATTTATGTCTTGTATTGCTGGTAAGTAACTTTATTGCACTGAGGTCTGTTTGTTGCAAATATCTTTGACTTGTTTTTATGTCTTATAATGTTTATGTGTGTATTTATGTCTGGTATTGCTGTTAAATGTGTATTTATGTCTTGTATTGCTGGTAAGTAACTTTCTTGCACTGAGGTCTGTTGATTGCAAATATCTTTGACCTGTTTTTATGTCTTGTAATGTTTATGTGTGTATTTTTGTCTTATATTGCTGGTAAGTAACTTTCTTGCACTGAGGTCTGTTTATTGCGAATATCTTTGAGTTGTTTTTATGTCTTTTAATGTTTATGTGTGTATTTATGTCTTGTATTGCTGGTAAGTAACTTTCTTGCACTGAGGTCTGTTTGTTGCAAATATCTTTGACTTGTTTTTATGTCTTGTAATCTTTATGTGTGTATTTATGTCTTGTATTGCTGGTAAGTAACTTTCTTGCACTGAGGTCTGTTTGTTGCAAATATCTTTGACTTGTTTTTATGTCTTGTAATGTTTATGTGTGTATTTATGTCTTGTATTGCTGGTAAGTAACTTTCTTGCACTGAGGTCTGTTTGTTGCAAATATCTTTGACTTGTTTTTATGTCTTATCATGTTTATATGTGTATTTATGTCTTGTAATGTTTATATGTGTATTTATGTCTTGTATTGAAGGTAAGTAACTTTCTTGCACTGAGTTTTTTTTTGTTGCAAATATCTTTGATTTGTTCTAATGTCTTGTAATGTTTATATGTGTATTTATGTCTTGTATTGCTGGTAAGAAACTTTCTTGCACTGAGCTCTATTTGTTGCAAATATCTTTGACTTGTTTTTATGTCTTGTAATGTTTATATGTGTATTTATGTCTTGTATTGCTGGTAAGTAACTTTCTTGCACTGAGTTTTTTTTGTTGCAAATATCTTTGATTTGTTTTTATGTCTTATCATGTTTATATGTGTATTTATGTCTTGTATTGCTGCTAAGTAACTTTATTGCACTGAGGTCTGTTTGTTGCAAATATCTTTGACTTGTTTTTATGTCTTGTAATCTTTATGTGTGTATTTATGTCTTGTATTGCTGGTAAGTAACTTTCTTGCACTGAGTTTTGTTTGTTGCAAATATCTTTGACTTGTTTTTATGTCTTATCATGTTTATATGTGTATTTATGTCTTGTATTGCTGGTAAGTAACTTTCTTGCACTGAGGTCTGTTTGTTGCAAATATCTTTGACTTGTTTTTATGTCTTGTAATGTTTATGTGTGTATTTATGTCTTGTATTGCTGGTAAGTAACTTTCTTGCACTGAGGTCTGTTTGTTGCAAATATCTTTGACTTGTTTTTATGTCTTGTAATGTTTATGTGTGTATTTATGTCTTGTATTGCTGGTAAGTAACTTTCTTGCACTGAGTTTTGTTTGTTGCAAATATCTTTGACTTGTTTTTATGTCTTATCATGTTTATATGTGTATTTATGTCTTGTATTGCTGGTAAGTAACTTTCTTGCACTGAGGTCTGTTTGTTGCAAATATCTTTGACTTGTTTTTATGTCTTGTAATGTTTATGTGTGTATTTATGTCTTGTATTGCTGGTAAGTAACGTTCTTGCACTGAGGTCTGTTTGTTGCAAATATCTTTGACTTGTTTTTATGTCTTATCATGTTTATATGTGTATTTATGTCTTGTAATGTTTATATGTGTATTTATGTCCTGTATTGAAGGTAAGTAACTTTCTTGCACTGAGTTTTTTTTGTTGCAAATATCTTTGACTTGTTTTTATGTCTTATCATGTTTATATGTGTATTTATGTCTTGTAATGTTTATATGTGTATTTATGTCTGGTATTGCAGGTAAGTAACTTTCTTGCACTGAGTTTTTTTTGTTGCAAATATCTTTGATTTGTTCTTATGTCTTGTAATGTTTATGTGTGTATTTATGTCTTGTATTGCTGGTAAGTAACTTTCTTGCACTGAGTTTTGTTTGTTGCAAATATCTTTGACTTGTTTTTATGTCTTATCATGTTTATATGTGTATTTATGTCTTGTATTGCTGGTAAGTAACTTTCTTACACTGAGGTCTGTTTGTTGCAAATATCTTTGACTTGTTTTTATGTCTTGTAATGTTTATGTGTGTATTTATGTCTTGTAATGTTTATATGTGTATTTATGTCTTGTATTGCAGGTAAGTAACTTTCTTGCACTGAGTTTTTTTTGTTGCAAATATCTTTGATTTGTTTTTATGTCTTCTAAGGTTTATGTGTGTATTTATGTCTTGTAATGATTATGTGTGTATTTATGTCTTGTATTGCAGGTAAGTAACTTTCTTGCACTGAGTTTTGTTTGTTGCAAATATCTTTGACTTGTTTTTATGTCTTATCATGTTTATATGTGTATTTATGTCTTGTATTGCTGGTAAGTAACTTTCTTGCACTGAGGTCTGTTTGTTGCAAATATCTTTGACTTGTTTTTATGTCTTGTAATGTTTATGTGTGTATTTATGTCTTGTATTGCTGGTAAGTAACGTTCTTGCACTGAGGTCTGTTTGTTGCAAATATCTTTGACTTGTTTTTATGTCTTATCATGTTTATATGTGTATTTATGTCTTGTAATGTTTATATGTGTATTTATGTCTTGTATTGAAGGTAAGTAACTTTCTTGCACTGAGTTTTTTTTGTTGCAAATATCTTTGACTTGTTTTTATGTCTTATCATGTTTATATGTGTATTTATGTCTTGTAATGTTTATATGTGTATTTATGTCTGGTATTGCAGGTAAGTAACTTTCTTGCACTGAGTTTTTTTTGTTGCAAATATCTTTGATTTGTTCTTATGTCTTGTAATGTTTATGTGTGTATTTATGTCTTGTATTGCTGGTAAGTAACTTTCTTACACTGAGGTCTGTTTGTTGCAAATATCTTTGACTTGTTTTTATGTCTTGTAATGTTTATGTGTGTATTTATGTCTTGTAATGTTTATATGTGTATTTATGTCTTGTATTGCAGGTAAGTAACTTTCTTGCACTGAGTTTTTTTTGTTGCAAATATCTTTGATTTGTTTTTATGTCTTCTAATGTTTATATGTGTATTTATGTCTTGTAATGATTATGTGTGTATGTATGTCTTGCATTGCTGGTAAGTAACTTTATTGCACTGAGGTCTGTTTGTTGCAAATATCTTTGACTTGCTTTTATGTTTTATAATGTTTATGTGTGTATTTATGTCTTGTATTGCTGGTAAGTAACTTTCTTGCACTGAGGTCTGTTTATTGCAAATATCTTTGACCTGTTTTTATGTCTTATAATGTTTATGTGTGTATGTATGTCTTCAATTGCTGGTAAGTAACTTTCTTGCACTGAGGTCTGTTTGTTGCAAATATCTTTGACTTGTTTTTATGTCTTATAATGTTTATGTGTGTATTTATGTCTTGTATTGCTGGTAAGTAACTTTCTTGCACTGAGTTCTTTTTGTTGCAAATATCTTTGATTTGTTTTTATGTCTTGTAATCTTTATGTGTGTATTTATGTCTTGTATTGCTGGTAAGTAACTTTATTGCACTGAGGTCTTTTTGTTGCAAATATCTTTGACTTGTTTTTATGTCTTATCATGTTTATATGTGTATTTATGTCTTGTATTGCTGGTAAGTAACTTTATTGCACTGAGTTTTGTTTGTTGCAAATATCTTTGACTTGTTTTTATGTCTTGTAATGTTTATATGTGTATTTATGTCTTGTATTGCTGGTAAGTAAATTTCTTGCACTGAGTTTTTTTTGTTGCAAATATCTTTGATTTGTTTTTATGTCTTATCATGTTTATATGTGTATTTATGTCTTGTATTGCTGGTAAGTAACTTTATTGCACTGAGGTCTGTTTGTTGCAAATATCTTTGACTTGTTTTTATGTCTTGTAATCTTTATGTGTGTATTTATGTCTTGTATTGCTGGTAAGTAACTTTATTGCACTGAGTTTTGTTTGTTGCAAATATCTTTGATTTGTTTTTATGTCTTGTAATCTTTATGTGTGTATTTATGTCTTGTATTGCTGGTAAGTAACTTTCTTGCACTGAGGTCTGTTTGTTGCAAATATCTTTGACTTGTTTTTATGTCTTATAATGTTTATGTGTGTATTTATGTCTTATATTGCTGGTAAGTAACTTTCTTGCACTGAGGTCTGTTTGTTGCAAATATCTTTGACCTGTTTTTATGTCTTATAATGTTTATGTGTGTATTTATGTCTTATATTGCTGGTAAGTAACTTTCTTGCACTTAGGTCTGTTTGTTGCAAATATCTTTGACTTGTTTTTATGTCTTATAATGTTTATGTGTGTATTTATGTCTTATATTGCTGGTAAGTAACTTTCTTGCACTGAGGTCTGTTTGTTGCAAATATCTTTGACTTGCTTTTATGTCTTATAATGTTTATGTGTGTATTTATGTCTTGTATTGCTGTTAAGTAACTTTCTTGCACTTAGGTCTGTTTGTTGCAAATATCTTTGACCTGCTTTTATGTTTTATAATGTTTATGTGTGTATTTATGTTTTGTATTGCTGTTAAGTAACTTTCTTGCACTGAGGTCTGTTTGTTGCAAATATCTTTGACTTGTTTTTATGTCTTATAATGTTTATATTTGTACTTATGTCTTGTATTGCTGGTAAGTAACTTTCTTGCACTGAGGTCTGTTTGTTGCAAATATCTTTGACTTGTTTTTATGTCTTATAATGTTTATGTGTGTATTTATGTCTTGTAATGATTATGTCTGTATGTATGTCTTGGATTGCTGGTAAGTAACTTTCTTGCACTGAGGTCTGTTTGTTGCAAATATCTTTGACTTGTTTTTATGTCTTCTATTGTTTATGTGTGTATGTATGTCTTGGATTGCTGGTAAGTAACTTTCTTGCACTGAGGTCTGTTTGTTGCAAATATCTTTGACTTGCTTTTATGTTTTATAATGTTTATATTTGTATGTATGTCTTCAATTGCTGGTAAGTAACTTTCTTGCACTGAGGTCTGTTTGTTGCAAATATCTTTGACTTGTTTTTATGTCTTCTAATGTTTGTGTGTGTATTTATGTCTTGTATTGCTGGTAAGTAACTTTCTTGCACTGAGGTCTGTTTATTGCAAATATCTTTGACTTGTTTTTATGTCTTTTAATGTTTATGTGTGTATTTATGTCTTGTAATGATTATGTGTGTATGTATGTCTTGGATTGCTGGTAAGTAACTTTCTTGCACTGAGGTCTGTTTGTTGCAAATATCTTTGACTTGTTTTTATGTCTTCTAATGTTTATGTGTGTATGTATGTCTTGGATTGCTGGTAAGTAACTTTCTTGCACTGAGGTCTGTTTGTTGCAAATATCTTTGACTTGCTTTTATGTTTTATAATGTTTATATTTGTATGTATGTCTTCAATTGCTGGTAAGTAACTTTCTTGCACTGAGGTCTGTTTGTTGCAAATATCTTTGACTTGTTTTTATGTCTTCTAATGTTTATGTGTGTATTTATGTCTTGTATTGCTGGTAAGTAACTTTCTTGCACTGAGGTCTGTTTATTGCAAATATCTTTGACTTGTTTTTATGTCTTTTAATGTTTATGTGTGTATTTATGTCTTGTATTGCTGGTAAGTAACTTTCTTGCACTGAGGTCTGTTTGTTGCAAATATCTTTGACCTGTTTTTATGTCTTATAATGTTTATATTTGTACTTATGTCTTGTATTGCTGGTAAGTAACTTTCTTGCACTGAGGTCTGTTTGTTGCAAATATCTTTGACCTGTTTTTATGTCTTATAATGTTTATATTTGTACTTATGTCTTGTATTGCTGGTAAGTAACTTTCTTGCACTGAGGTCTGTTTATTGCAAATATCTTTGACCTGTTTTTATGTCTTGTAATGTTTATGTGTGTATTTATGTCTTGTATTGCTGGTAAGTAACTTTCTTGCACTGAGGTCTGTTTGTTGCAAATATCTTTGCCTTGTTTTTATGTCTTATATTGTTTATGTGTGTATTTATGTCTTGTATTGCTAATTGTTAGGAACCCTAACTTTATTTATTTTTTTAATAGTAAGATGTATGTATGTATGTATGTATGTGTGTGTGTGTGTGTGTGTGTGTGTGTGTGTGTGTGTGTGTGTCTGTCTGTGTGTGTGTGTGTGTGTGTGTATATGTGTGTCTGTCTGTGTGTGTGTGTGTGTGTATATATGTGTGTGTGTGTGTGTGTGTGTGTGTGTGTATATATGTGTGTCTGTCTGTGTGTGTGTGTGTGTGTGTGTGTGTGTGTGTGTGTGTGTATGTGTGTCTGTCTGTCTGTGTGTGTCTGTTTATTGTCCACAGATCAGGTTTGAAGTGTCTGTGTGGTGCAGCTGGTCTGGTCTGTCTCTGTACAGTCGAGGCTGCACCCACCCATAAAACGGTGGAGGCTCACCAGGACATGCACACCTCACAAGTTCCCGGCTCTCTCGGCTCGGTTGAAGACGGGTTTCTTGGAGAAGGGGAGGGCAGTGAGGCACAGTCCCCCGTCCCCCGACGCCCCTCGCGATGCCCCTCCTTCTTCGACTAACCCTCTGCAGAGGAGCCGTGAGAGCCAGGAACTTGTGAGTTTTGTATATCCACTCAGGCATCCTTCATACCTGGTCTGTAGGAAGTTCCTGTCAGAAGGAGGATGGACAGTGAACATTTTAAGCCCACTCGGCAGCGACAGATGGCCACCCCTTCCTGAGCCTGGTTCTGTCGGAGGTTTCTCCCTGTTAAAAGGGAGTTTTTCCTCCCCACCGTCGCCAAGTGCTTGCTCATAGGGGATTTTTTGGGCTTTTTTTCTTAAAACCAACCGCTGATAAGTTCACTGGCATCAAGTTTAGGACTCTGCAAATATTTAAATGGATAATTCGTCATCAAGTGAGGAATGATCCATTTAAATCATATTTGAGAGTCACATATATTTGTATATAAATATGATTTGTTGGACAATAAGGCAAATCACAGACTAATTTGGACAATTGGGAAAAATTAAATAAATAAAAAGAATTGGATAAAATGCATGTGTCATTGTTTCATATTGATTTCAAATAACATACCATTTGATTTCAACATATTTTTGTTACACTTGCAGTGGTGTTATTTTGTTATGATCCTGTTCCTTTTAAATATAAATATAAACCATCTAAATAGAAATGGAAAACTAGAAAGATTAAAAATATAGCTTTACTAATCTGAAAGTTATTTGTCATTGGATCCATCATTCCCACAGTGGAAACACATTATCTCATATTATGTTCAATTCTGTAGTTAAAAGTATAAAATTTAATAATGTCTATTTTTAGTTTACTTTGTTAATAAACACATTTTTTAGTATTTTAGAAACACTAACATCATACATATCCAAATATGAAGCAATGTTTTAACTCCCATTTACATACAGACCTGTGGCCAACTTTACAAACCATTTTGAATTTTTCCAGCTGAGGCGTTCAAAATAGATATACTTTTGATTGTCACAGTGTTATTTGGGCAGCTGCCTGCCTAATATAACATAACATCACCACAATATTTTACATTAAATGAGGAAATGTATCTTTGTTTCCTCAGCTAAGACTGCTTGGCTGCTGTAGCTTGTGTTTATGTTGAGAGTGACATCTGATTTAAAAGCAAGAAGCAAAAGCCACTGAGCACCATCAGTCAGCACAGAGGCAATGCTACAAATTTAAGGAACGAAGGTCAATTCTTTGTGTGTGTACATGCACAGAGCACATGTGCACACGGTTGTGCAGATTAACTCACAGATGTATATGACAACTCACGTTTGTGGCATTAACATTATTTTCCAATCTTAAACAGAAACAGGAAGCTCCAACCCGGAGGGCGGTGCACTGTTGGACGGACCAATCGGAGTCTGCGCTGCGGGACTGTTTTGATCACGCGGACTGGGAAATGTTTCACGTGGCCGCCAGAGACATTGATGAATACACAGACTCAGTCTGTGGATTTATCAGGAAATGCGTGGAAGATGTCGTCCCATCCAGAACAGTCAAATCCTTCCCAAATCAAAAACCCTGGATTAACGGAGATGTTCGCGCGGCACTGGCGGCACGGAACACCGCCTTTGCCTCCGCGAACACATCGGACTACAAACACGCACATTACCAACTCCGGAAGACGATCAAAGCAGCCAAACGTGAGTACAGGGACAGGGTGGAACAACAGTTTGACAACCCTCGGAGTATGTGGCAGGGACTAAACACGATCACAGACTTTAGAGGGAAAACCAGCACACCGCAGACCACGGCCTCTCTGTGTGAGGATCTAAACGTATTCTACGCTAGATTCGACACAGCGAACACCATGAGACCGGACAGTGTGCGCACCGCGGATGACGTCAGTGCGCACACTGTGTCTGAGGAGGATGTGCGGAAGTGCTTCAGGAAGGTGAACGCACGCAAAGCTACTGGTCCGGACGGGATTCCCGGCCGCGTCCTCAGGTCATGCGCGGCTCAGCTGGCTGGAGTGTTCACGCACATCTTCAACCTTTCCCTCTCTCTGTCTGTAGTCCCAGCCTGCTTCAAAATGGCCACCATCGTCCCTGTACCCAAATCCTCCACCATCTCCTCATTGAACGACTGGCGACCTGTAGCCCTGACCCCCATCGTAAGCAAATGCTTCGAGAAGCTGGTCAGGGACTTCATCTGCTCTGCACTACCCGACTCACTGGACCCTCTACAGTTTGCATACCGCCACAACAGGTCCACTGATGATGCCATAGCCCTGACACTACACACTGCCCTGTCACACCTGGAGAAGAGAGACACGTATGTGAGGATGCTGTTTGTAGATTACAGCTCAGCATTCAATACCATCGTTCCCTCGAAGCTGGACAGGAAACTGCAGGATCTAGGACTGAGCAGCTCCCTCTGCAGCTGGATCCTTAGCTTCCTGTCTGACAGACGCCAGGTGGTCAGACTGGGCAGCATCACCTCATCCCCCATCACACTGAACACTGGTGCTCCACAGGGGTGTGTACTGAGCCCTCTCCTGTACTCACTCTACACCTACGACTGCACAGCCACTAACAGCTCCAACATCATTGTGAAGTTTGCGGACGACACTACAGTGGTGGGTCTTATCACCAATGGTGATGAGACGGCTTACAGGGAGGAGGTCAGCGCCCTGACCCACTGGTGTCAAGACAACCATCTCACCCTCAACGTCGCAAAGACAAAGGAGTTGATAGTGGACTTCCGGAGGTGCAGAGAAGTACACACCCCCATCACCATCAACGGCGCTGCTGTGGAGAGAGTGAGCAGCTTCCGGTTCCTTGGAGTACACCTGGCTGAGGATCTTACGTGGTCAGTACACACAAACAAAACAGTGAAGAAGGCCCAGCAGCGCCTCTTCTTTCTCAGGAGACTGAAAAGATTCGGCATGAGCCCCCGCATCCTCAGGACCTTCTATCACTGTGCCATTGAGAGCATCCTCACTGGATGCATCACCACCTGGTATGGCAACAGCACCGCCTACAACTGCAAAGCTCTCCAGCGAGTAGTGCGGTGCTCTGAACGGATAATTGGAGGTGAGCTTCCCTCCCTCCAAGACATCTACAGGAAGCGGTGCCTGAGGAAAGCGGGGAGGATCATCAAGGACTCCAGTCACCCCAGCCATAAACTGTTCAGACTGCTTCCATCAGGAAGGAGGTTCTGCAGCATCCGGTCCCGTACCAGCAGACTGAGAGACAGCTTTTTCCATCAGGCCATCAGACTGCTGAACACGTCATAGACACCTCAGCTTCACTACTGGAACTTCAACATTATGCACTCCACACTGTATATAAATGCCACTTGTTTTGCACATATTCAACTCTGTATATTTTATATATTTTATTATTATTATTATTATTATTATTTTATTTTATTTTTTTACTATTTAATTTGTAAAAATGTGTATACACACACACACACACACACACACACACACACGTAGGAAAATATTTAGTATACACATCCAGAAATGCATACACTATTATATATTGTGCATATATTTATTAGTTTCAGGTTGGCCATTCTTGTATTTTGCTCGTTTGTGTTGTTGTGTTTGCACATCTCTGTTGCTTGTGGGGCTCGCACACAAGAATTTCACTCGCATGTGCTGTGCCAGTGTGCCTGCACATGTGATGTGACAATAAAAAGTGATTTGATTTGATTTAAATGTAATACATACATTTCCGTCATTGGCCATAATTCTTGCAAGGAAGGGACTCAAAGGTCACAAGTTATTAAATAAAATTAATTAAACACACCATTAAAAGAAGTTCACTATTCACTCCTTAAACGTCATAGCTAGCAGCAGTTATTTATATCTATGAAAGAGAGAGCTTAATTGTTTGATTAAGCTTGATTGGAATGTCAGCTCCACACTGTGGCTGGTTGATTAAATAAGTTGGGGGAGCAAAAGTAAAATGAGCTACTTGTGGGATACTATTTAACTTGGCTTGGGTAAGCTGCTCATTTTATGCTCATTTTACTTTTCAGATGGTGTCAAGCCTGGCAGTTTGGTGTAATTGTTAGCCTTGTAATTCATAGTAATATATTTCTCACACACAACCTCAACCTCTGCCTCTCCATGTGAGCAGAGACGCAGCAGCATCTTGTTTCTACAGGAAGCCTGATTAAAATGTTAGGCATTTATACGGTGTACAAGATTAAAGAATATAAAACTGATATTACTAAACCTGACTTCCTTCCATCTATTTTCTGCTGCTTATCTGAGTCCGGTCATGATGCCCAGACGTCCCCCTCCCCAGCCACCTACTCCTGCTCTTCCTGGAGAACAGTGAGCCGCCACTCTGGTGCCTTTCGGTGTAAACGAGTAGCTTTCCAAATAACTCAGCTCTTCATTGTGTTTTCTAAGGCAGAGGTCAGACATCCTTCAGAAGATGCTCATTTGTGTCAGATTTTAGTCATAGGTAAAGGTATGACTGTAGACTGACGGGTAAATCAACAGGGATCAATACCCTGCTCCTCTTTTTTCCAATACAAGTTCCTCTATCAAATCATTTTTTGACACTTGAGTCAGCAGTCCAAGCAGAGATGTCCAGAAGTTCCTTTTCCCACTTAAGTGGTATTTATGGTCACACAAATGCGTCTGACAACAGACAGGCAGCGAATACTGGGATACCACGGCGATAAAATGTTAAAAGTACTGGTTGTGTTTGACCTCATCACCAGGATGAGTTGGAAATACTTCAAATTCCCTCAGGTGGCCTTTGCTGGTTGGATTGCCACTACAGTCTGTAAACTGTGGAGGTAATTTTGTGAGCTCATTGGATGAGCAGTTTCTGAAATACTCAGACCAGCCCATCTGGCACCAACAACCACGCAATCTCTTTCCCCATTCTGATACTTGCTTTGACCTTCAGCAGGTCATCATGAACATGTCTGTATGCTAAAATACTTTAATTTGCTGACGTCTGATTGGTTCACTAGACATTTGTGTTTAACGAGCAGGTGAACAGGTGTACCTGGCAAAGTGTGTGTAACCCTCAGTGTTACTGACATGTTCCACACTGATGCACAACAATACTCTGTGCCCCACACTGTTTTATTAAGTATGTCTAATCACTGTGGACATTACATGTACCTTCTTAGAGGAGAGGTCAAAGGTCAGTTACCTTTATAGGTTCCTGCTATATGTTGTGACATATACACAGCACAGTTGTAGGAATGATAGTTTCTAAGTTCTAAAGCTTTTTGTCAATTTTCAACCAATAAATCTTAAAGTTGACCTTGAAGACCACAAGTTTGAATGGATTGTTAACATGACCCCACTCTACAGCACTGCAACATTTTAACATGAGTTATTTAAGACTTTCCAGGTATCCTGGTTACAGAAAAAGATTGATGAGCAGAAAAAAAGAAACAAACTTTAATTGTTTCTGATTAGAAGCTGTACAATCCGGACTGACTTTAACAAGTGTGCTATAGGCTCAGCTGGAAAATAGTGAGCTTTACAAGACTGATTTTGTTCCAAAGGCTTTCACAGACCTCAACCAATCCTAAGGCTAATTAGCACGGCTAGAATTTTAAAAACATTTGTTAAATGTTGTCATTACTAACATATACCTGTTTTAGAGCATGGTGAGTAGCGAGAATGCAAAGTTATTGTTACCTCTAAAAAAAAAAGTGAAGATGTGATATTAGCATGTACGGAGCCCCTCTGATGACATGGTCCAAAAAATAAATAAATTGTGGCCACAAAATACTACTTCGTGGCCACGAAATGGGTATAACGTGCGCACGAAATGCTTATTTGTGAGCACGAAACACTTGACCAATAACCGTGATCCTTCCCAGGCCCTTGCAGTTGGTTGACAATAGAATCTATCCCAACGTCCGAGTCGTACTTACGTCTGCAATGCAACTGGGCTCTTAATATCCTGTTTAAATGTCTCTCCATAATAATGGTTCCTTTCAGTGCCAGGCTTTCAAAATGCATGTGTAGCTCATTCCCAGCCTAAAATTGTCAGGGATCTGGGTCTGAGGGACCTAGACCTATTATTGTGTATTGTTTACTCCACTGTAAATAAACGCATTTTGGGTCCTCCTTCCCCACACACCCAAGGTCTGCCACGCAGACCATGACAAAAATAAAACTCAATCATACTGTCTCTGGCCATGTTGTACAGGTTTAGCCTACTCTTATGCTTATGTCTCTACACAGCTGTCCAATGTATCAATATGATGTGCGCACGTCATCTATTTGTTGCCACAAATGCGTAATTCGTTGCCACGTTATACCCAATTCGTGCCCACAAATTAGCATTTCGTGCGCACGTTATTTCGTGCCCTCGAAATAGTATTTTGTGGCCACAAATAAGTATTTCGTGGGCACTTATACTATTTCGAGGGCAGGAAGTAGTATTTTGTCGCCACAATCTATTTATTTTTTGGAGGATGTCATCAGAGGGGCTCCGTAAGCATGAGCTATATAGTATCTCCAAGAGAAAAGCGATCAGCTGATCATTGATCAGTTTCATGATTTAAGTAGCAACAGGAGAGAGAGGGAGAGAGAATGGGAGAAGAAGAGGCAGCTGGCCACGTAAAGACACAGAAGAACTCCAGCTTTGTGTATTTGTTTTTTCCATTCAAGCTGAAGTCCGGGACAAATCGGGTTCCTTTTCAATACGAAGCGCGGCCGGTCCAGCGGCCACCACGGGTCTCTCCTCCTCCTTCCTCCTCTTTCCTTCATCCACCTGCTGTACTCAAAATTTGTACTCAAGTACAAGTACTGTTACACTGCTTAAATTGTACTCAATTACAAGTAAAAGGTACTGGTGTTAAAAAATACTTGAGTAAAAGTACAAAGTACTCTTCTCAAAAACTACTCAGAGTATTAATTACTTTTTAACAGACTGATGTTTTATTCTGTCGTCAATAGCAGGCATTCAACTCGATTCACCAGTATAAATATTTATGTTCAAAGCACATTTCTCAGATGAACAAGGTATAGAAAGGTAACTTGTTTTGTAAATAAATGTAGATATAAAAGAAGGAATTTTGTTTGTTAAAACAATGACAAATATGTTTCTGAACATGCGTAGAACCGTTTAAACTTTTCCCATACACCTGAACAACAGGCAGGTGAGTGTCTTAAACTCTTAGCATTTCTGTCACACTTGAACCTTTTGTTCAGTTTCAGCAAGAGCTGGTTTTCTAAATTAACAGAGGCAATCCAACTTGGTTTGGCTGTGAAGAGTAGACCAGCACAGCTAAAAAGTCGTTCACACGCAGCAGAAGCAGGCAGAGCTGTGTTCAGTTTAAGAGAGAGGTTTTTGATACCTGAGAAGGAGTGCAGCAGCTCCATGGTGTCTGTGGCACAAGCAAGGTAACCATCAAGCTCAACTGCACTTTGCAGCCTTCTGGAGATTGGTCTGGAGAAGAATTCATCTTCATCAGATGACTCTCTTTGCTGATCCTCACTCTCATGCTCTGTCGTTTCAAGATGTTGTTTGATGTATGTCAAGGCTGTAATTGCAAGTAGATAACACAATTTTGTTATTTACATTTCAGTGATTATTCCTGAACACAAATTTAAAAACGGCAAATTCTCAAAAAGGATTGTTTAGTATTCAGGACAGACCATCAATAACTTACAATGTATTAGGTGAAATACTCACTTAAGCATCTGTTCAAATGTAAAAATACACAAAAATGGGATCACATGAATCCTTACCAGCCTCTGTTACATCTGCTCTGTCAGTCCAGGAAGTCTTGAACTTGGGTAAGAGGACTGCAGCTGCAGCCAACTCTGGATCCTCCATCATCGCTCCAAAACGCTTTTGAAGGCCATTTTGCAGGGCTCTGATGAGTGGCACGCATGTCTTGCTTGATGTCTCCAGCCTGCTAAGTTTGGACAGTAGTTGTTGGATTACTGGCAGGAGCCATCCCATAAAGGAAGTGGACTCAGACTGAAGAATGTTTGAAGCTTTCACCAGTGGCTTCATGGTGGTACAGTACTCCCTAAGGAATGCAACTTCTGCAGGACTCAACCTGTAAGACACAACAACAAAACCCACCATGACTATAATAGGGATCTTCTGATTTAATATTAAGAGTCTGCTCACGTTTTTAACCATCCATTAAGGAAAATTCACAAAATTTGCAACCATATTGGTAGGTGTCCAATTTTACTCACATTTTCACCTTGAACTCCTCACAAATGCTCCTGATGTCATTTTCCCCTTCTCATCAATGATGCGTATTATCCTTTCAATGGCAAGGTAGGTTGAATTCCATTGTGTTGCATTGGGACGAATGATCTGTAGTTCACACTTGTCCTCTACCACTTCATTAGCCAAATGAGTTTTGTTCCAAATGGCCTGGCATTTTGCAAAGCTTGCACGGGAGAGCCTCTTGTAGGTTTCATTCATGCTCTCTGCTAGGGCAGCATCAGATGTTGCCACAAGGTTTAGCAGGTGACATGCACATCGCTGATGAGGCGGGAGTTGATACTCCAAACCAGAGTCTTCATCAAGAATTGCACTTGCCTCATGGTAGTCAATATGGTCAGTCAGGTCAATAGTTTTCTGGGTCTGCTTCATCTTCAGCTTCATCTGCATCATTTTGTGCCCCAAACATGTGGAAGGCCTTGACAAAGTTGGATCCACTATCAGTTGTGGTTCTTACAACTTTGCCTCTAATCTTGTATTGGCAATGGATATCATCAAGCGCACCAGCAAGCATGTCAAATGTGTGAGACCCTCTCAATCTTTTGCATGCTGGTGCTGCAGATCTTCTTTCCAGGGACTCTTCCTCCAATGGCATGTGACTCCAAGGTAATTTTTCTGATGAGCTGACCAACAATCAGTAGTGGTAGCAACCAATTTGACTTTATCCAATGCTGCAACCAAAGTTATCTTCATGTGATCAGCAGCTTCACAGATTCTGGCACGGACAGTGGGTCTGGAGATGACTTTGGCTTGAGGTTGTAATGTGGTAACCAATTCTTTGAAAGATGGCTGTTCTAGCACTGCAAATGGCTGTAGACCCTCACATGTGAAATTGATGACAAGCATGTCAACAGTTGCTTGTGGAACATGTTTGTTTGCAGCTCTCAACATCAGGTCTGGTAACTTGGCTTGTGTATTTGCTGAGAGCTTGTTTGGTGTGGCTGTGGTCTTTCGCTGACGAGATGTTGATGCCACAGTGATATTGTACTGCTCAATCTTCGATGGATGTTTCCTCTGTAGAGATAAATATTATCATACGTCAGGTTCATACATTACTTCATAACATCACTGTGATTAACACTACAGGAAAACACATTTTTAAAACATCATTCAACTAGACATGAGCTAATCTTTGATTGTTTAGCATAGTATAAAAGAGTGGTGAATTTGGTCAAATCTTGCAGATATATTGCTGTATTTATTTACAAATGTAAACCAATTTTGAACGATCATTGCAAAAAACATGAATTTCTGTATACATTCTAAGTTCTGTAATCTGTATACTATCTGTAAAAAGAGTATCGACCAATGTATCAGTATCTAAATTTTTAACTCCTTTTTATCAGTATCACCCTAAAGTTTTCAATATTAGTCGGGTTCTAAAAATACTAAGAGAGCAAAATATGTGTATATAGCAAATGTAATTTAAGAAAAGGGATCACATACACAAAAATGCTGCCCATACAGCTAACAAATAAAAACAATCCACATTATGTTCTTTAAAAAAAAAAATCATATTGGGAAACATATAACCCTACTGATTAAGAGCCACGTCACTATGATAGACCTATATCAGGCCAATGATCCTGATCAACTGATCCATCAATGGGGCTCTGGTACATGTCAGCTGAGAGCTGGAAGATTAATTTGAGATGCAGCTCAGCACTGTGTTCAAGTTTTGTTTTTGTTTTTTATATAGGCCAGCTGATTGTAGGCCTGTGAGTTTTAAATGACTACAAATTTAATTTATTGTAATGACGGTGGTTATCCAAATAATAAGCTAAAACATTCCTACGAATTTAGCTCAATTATGCACACACGCACATTAGCTAGCTCCGTCTTATTTTAATATCAGGCTAACCAATGGCGGTGACAATATCTTAGCCAAACTAATAACCTTAACACACATGAAAAATAAGAAGGCAATATTGTACACGTATAGTTGTAAAACCTCTTACCTCAATGTGTTTTTTTAAGATTAGACGCTGAAGTCTTGTAAGCTGAAATGACTGTAGAGGTCAAACAAAGTTTGCACTGCATCTGGACGCTGTCTCCTTTTCTCCCTCTGCACATGAAAAATTCCTCCAGGTATGGCCACGGGCACGCGTCCTCCGTCTTTTCTACGTCGTTTTCATGGTTGACAGTGTTGTCCTCTGTCTCCATTTTGGCTTCTTTGTCTCCAAATCTTCCGTCTATAAAGTAGTTTGTACTCCACCATGTAGCACCTCCAAACACCTGTGCCTGCTGCTGCAGCAGAGTTTATCTTTGCTTATGTCTTAAATTGGCCGGTCGGGATTGCACGGCCTTATTGGCTGCAAAAATGCAGACGAAAGGTTTGAATATTAATTCAAATTGTGGGCGTACTCAGTAGTACTCAGTAGATTACATGGTGTAAGTTGTACTCAAGTATGAGTAAAATTACACACTTGAAAAATTACTCATAAAAGTACAAGTACCCAAAAAAATCTACTTAATTACAGTAACGTGAGTATTTGTAATTCATTACTTCCACCCCTGACAGTAAATGACCATAAATTAACTGTAATTACACTGTGGTGAGCTCCATTCCTATACTTCTATCCCGTGCACGTGTACACGTTGACAACCGTAACCATGGCCGCCGAGGGTATATAAATGCTGCACAAGGTTCCCAAACGTCGTTTACACTTGCTCGTGGACTTGTTTCGACCTGCTCCAACCTCAGCCTGTGGAAAGCTAAGTTTTGCAAACCATTTTACTAAAAGCGGATATAACTTGAACGCATAACAAGTACTTCATCTGTGGATCGTTTGTACTTGTTTTTGTTTTTCAAGTTTGAAGATGGCTCGCCGTGGACCCGGACTCCCCGACTGTCACCTGGACTTCGCTGCAGGTAAGTGTGAAAATTTCTTTAAATGTAAATTACTGTAATAATTTAACAAGTTCCAGTGTGAATATCAAGTTTTAACGTGATCAAATATGTGTATTCAAGATTGTTTCCCGTAAATTGTTTGTATGTTTTAAATTTTCCAGGAGAGGTGTAGAAATTATTAACGACTGGTGTATGAATATGAAAAAAAGGTGTTACTTTGACTTGAAGGCTTCAAATTTGACACTTTTCTTTAAAATGAAATGGTTAAAAATAGATTAATGGACTAAAATTTGTAAAATGCCCAAAAATCAGTTTCTGTGGTAACGGCATCTTCAAGATGTCATGGCCTCAGAACACGCAGGCGTAAACACACAGATCCAGGTCCCCTCCTGACATCCTTTTCTTCTCCGGATCAAAGGCTTTATTGACATAAACTATATTTTTTCTCTGCTGCAAAACACAAAGATAAAAAAATACAAATAAAATAATATCAAAAGAATATGAAAACAGTAGTAATAATGGCATTAAGACCTATCTTCTGTTACGGTAATGCTTTTAACCTTATTAGATAGCAGAGAGAGATATTGTACACAGGGATATTTACACAGGGATAGCATGTTTACCACAGATTAGATGTATCTGTCCCTTATGGCAGATACAGTCCTTGTGCAATTTCTAAAAATGTGGATTCTGAGTTAAGAGTTTCTGTTTGTTTGTTTGCTTGTTTGTTTGTTTGTTTTTCACTTGACCATCATTTTCAGACATACCTGCAGAGCTTTGTGTGTGCAATTCTTGCCAACTCTTGCCAAGAAGGTTGTGTTTTTATTTAAAAAAAATAAAAAATAAATAAATAAATAAATATATATATATATATATATATTTAGGACATGCAATTGGTACATGTGGTCTAAATGTTACATTATGGTTTGCATCCACATATTTAACCTATGAGCTTTTTTCAAAATGTGTGACATCGTGAATTGTAAATAAAACAGGAGAATGAGCTGCATGGTTAGTTATAAATGTACTGTAGTATATTTATATAATAAGTTACTCATGTCCGGCTATTTACAAATCAATACCTATTATCCATTACCTATTCCAACATAGTGTTTGCATAAAGGCTTACAAGGAACAAATAAAACAAATTGAATGTACACAAAATACAGTGTCATATATAGTGTCAATATAGTGTCACCTTAAAAGTACACAGAGTGAGCTGCCTTGGTGGAGGTTTGGTGGTCTTCTATTAAAAAACTTCACTTAAAGATTGAACAAGTAGAAGTGTCATTCAGTCTGACATAAAATGCTTTTCTCTCATCCTCTGCTCAAACTAACAGATGTAGGTCTGTTGCTTTAACACTGGGTGTCTATTACATTCCTAATGTTATTTTAAAAATTGTTTCCTCACAGGGCGTCTTGACTATGTGGTTGAACGCCCTGCAGAAGAAGGCCTTCCTGAAGTCATCAGGATCCTGGATGACAGTCTCCAGAGCACCACCTCTTCTGGTGAAGCTCAGGACACTGATACCCAGCGTATCAGCGAAGGTGAGTATGGTGAGTATTTTATCCCTCTCTCACCCTCACCCTCTTCTGATGAAGCACCAGATGCTGATGACGGTGAACAGCAAGGTGAGTATGGTAGGTATTTTATCCCTCTCTCACCCTCACCCTCTTCTGATGAAGCACCAGATGCTGATGTCGGTGAACAGCAAGGTGAGTATGGTGAGTACCCCCCCTACCTACCTGTAGACGATGAAGAGGTGAGTGAACAGACTGACAATTCATCTGACTGGAACGACTCAGAAGAGTGGGGGGATTGGCTTAGCGATGACTCTGGGTATGACACCATGGATGAGAGAGATGATTCCCCTCTCATCCGGGAGCACCCTCCAGAGCCGTTTTGGCACGATTGGCAACGTCCTATTGCTCCAGGTGCTGCCCCCATCGCCATGCCGCCTTTCGGCCAGGCCAATGCCCCACTCTTCCCTCGAGTTGTTGCCCCAGTTGGTGATCCGCCAGCTGCTCCTCCCTCAGCTGCTCCCTCTGCTGCTCCCTCTGCTGCTCCCTCTGCTGCTCCTCCCTCAGCTGCTCCCTCTGCTGCTCCTTCCTCAGCTGCTCCCTCTGCTGCTCCTTCCTCAGTTGCTCTCTCTGCTGCTCCCTCTGCTGCTCCTTCCTCAGCTGCTCCCTCTGCTGCTCCTTCTTCAGCTGCTCCCTCTGCTGCTTCTTCCTCAGCTGCTCCCTCTGCTGCTTCTTCCTCAGCTGCTCTCTCTGCTGCTTCTTCCTCAGCTGCTCCTCCCTCAGCTGCTCCCTCTGCTGCTTCTTCCTCAGCTGATCTCTCTGCTGCTCCTTCCTCAGAAAAGAGAAGCAGAGAAGACATCTGCACCGAAGAGGTAAGTGCAAAGAGGTGCAAGGTGAGTGACCAGTTTGATGCCCCTTCAACATCCTCAGGTAGTTTTGGAGTCAGACGTTTCTGGGAGAGGCCTTTTAACCTTTCCATGGATGACAGTGACTCTGATTAGTTTATGTTAGAACGTGTTTTTAAACTTTGCCTTTGTGTTTTTGTTTTTACAGATATAAGAACATGTGACTCGCACATGTGAAATGTATTTCTTTTTTTCTTGATATGTGACATTAATATTAATATTACATTGTGAATTAAAGGTAGTTTTTTAGTTGTTATTACTTCCAGTTACGTCCAAGATGGAGCAAACACCCCACCCAGAAGACAGCCTTACCCCAACCAACCCGATGAGAAGGATGGATGACCAAGTGAAAAACGGGAGAGTGGTGCTGTGTTCCAACTATGTAAGTTATCACCTCACATTGACAACAAACTGTATTGAAGACAAAATTCTTCCAATAGTTGGTATAAATCATCATCCTATGTCAGCAGCACTGTAGGTTTAGCTTTATTTATATTTTTCATGTGTATACGTTGGGTTTAAAATTGCTTTTTAACAACATACTGCAGCTACCAACAATGAAAATGCTGTTTTGTGTTAAAATGACGTCTTTCTTGTGTTATTACTTTGCAGGGCAGCTGAGAGTGGACAGAGCTGCACAGAGGACCAAAGATCCACTCTCAGCACTTCATACCTGACTGGCCACAGCACCAACCCTCCTCACCCAGGGTGAGGAGGGTCCTGACCCCCCACAGAGGGAGTT
>NC_140531.1:0-38807 GCF_057382185.1 Mchenga conophoros | reverse complement strand
AATGCCGTTGCTTGAGTTCATTCACAAAACTAAAGACAAGGAACCCACTCAGAGTTTTTTTTTTTTATCAGTTCCTCAGTTAATTCTCTGTCAGTCCAAAACAGTCACACGCAAGAAAAGCTGCAGGTTTTCTACCTGACGCAAAACAAGAAAGTGAGCTCGGCACTTTCAAACAAACACTTTCTGGAATGGATGCCCGATTCACCACTTTACTCCAGTGGAGTGTCCCAGTGTGAAGTTAGCCTCCTACTGCACAAAGGGAACAAATAATGGAGTTTCAGCTGAGATGGGCCACAGAGGTTATCTCACTGCTTCCTTCTCTGGCATCTTCCATCCCAAATCCTGGCCCACAAGAAAGAGAGTAAAAGGGCTGAACCATCTGCAAGTGCCAAATCCAGGCAGTGACTCGCTATTCTAATTACTATATATACGTCATTATGTAGATAAAGGCCTTTTACTTTGTTCTCTGGGACAAAAGAGGAGGAAGGTTGAATTTGCAGCTGGAAGATGACAGGATCCTGGCCATCATGAAAGGAACAGGGTGTCCACATGAACTAACAGTGATTAGAAGCGAGAGGCACAACCTGTCAGTTTTACTACCAGGTCCTCAAGACCACATACTAAGGATGATCAAGAAAAGCTGCCAGCAAAAAGATTCAAATCTGCTCTGTTGAGAGGCTTTCCACAGCACAAACCTCAGTGATGACAGCTGGCCAAAACAGCTGAAAATTCTGTTCCTCGCTGAGCTTGGGTATTAAACATTGCTATTGTAACAGCAGTCTGGCGAGGAAGGAGCGGCTAGCCGGTCCAGCGGGCATGTGGTGTGGAGGTTAGCCGGATAACACGGAACCAGTCGGTTAAATCCAATAACAGACCTTTATTCGCCGTCAGCAACATTACACTTTATAAGCCAGGTCTCCTTGGCTGTACTCGTCCGAACCTACATGCGCGGGGATTGGTACCACCAGCGCCAGCTTGTCACAACAGTAAGTAAGGTGCTTTCTTGGAGCATGGAACATGAGCAGCATGAAATGGCTGCCGCTAACAACTCACACACCCACTAGGAGACCCCCACAGCTACTACAATAGTTGGGCAACCCCCCCTAGTGGTGCTATAACCCAAAAGGTTTGTTACACTATCTGAGGCCAAAAGAACTAAAGATGAGGAGATTTAAAGGTGGTGCAAGAGACAAAGAGGACAACATGCCACGAGCTGATGGAGGACTGGCACTAAAATAGATTGCATGTCAACTTTGGAAAAGATCCAACCTTCTGTTTTCTTTTCCTCACCCCCAACCGGTCATGGCAAATGCCTGCCCCAACCTGAGCCTGGTTTTGCTGGAGGTTTCTTCCTGTTAGAAGGGAGTTTTTCCTTCCTACTGTCTCCACGTGCTTGCTCATAAGGGGTGATGTGATTGTTGGGTCTTTACACTACAATATAAACAGCCTTGAGCTGACTGTTGTGATTTAAAGGGCTATATAAATACAACGGAAATGAAAAATCAAAAATTCATCAACAAGGATGCCTGAATGAAGACGTCATCCTGGCAAACACATCTTCTCACATGGTCTATATGATAGCAACCACCCCATTTATGGTCCCCTGTTTAGCCTTTTTATTAGAAATATACCCTTTTGTTAGTTCTTAATTCTCCTTTTTTCTCCCTCTCCATTCTCAGTAACTGTCTGTGAATTTCTAGAATGTTCTGATAGAATTTATAAACAGCCTATACAACACATATTTACAGAACTGATAGCATCAAAGGATGACATTTGGACATTACACTGTCCGAATAACGTCTGGTCTCCTGCCGTAGTGGCTGCCAGATATAAAAAAAAAAAGAAGGAAAAACCACCCCGAGCAACAACAAAACCTTGGACAGGTGTAAGCACCTCCCTTCTCTACAGGTGGAAAATCACAGTGATGAGGCAGATCAAGCCTCTGATACTCACTGTTCAAACAGAGGGAGGCATGACTTCAGTTTGCTAAACAGGCAGTGGAACCACAGACATTTCAGCTCACTATTTCCTCACCATTGAAGCAGCAAAGACTCTCTCTCTCTGCCTCTCTCGTTCTGCCTCTATTTTTAGCAGCCCCTGAGATGAGAGACGACCCACCACTGCGGCGGTGGCAGGCGTGAGTGGGCGATGGTATAGCGAAGGCAAGAAATATTGATAGGGGGAAAAAAAGAGTTCACAAAGCCGAGCATCAGAAAAAGAGAGGAAAGAAGAAGAAAAGAAGAAAAATCAGTGAAAGTTGAAAAAGAACAGGAAGTGCCTTATTTTCATTGCTTGGAGAGAATTTAATCAGTGCGATCCAAACGAAAGTTCACGCTTGTATAATATGATGTCATGATCCTAGATGCAATCTGTTGCATAAACTGGGGGAGCACACTATAAAGACGAATATTAAGCCAACACCTGTACGAATGGGGGAAGAGCTTTACACTGCAGGAGTGTGGACATGCAGGGCAATGACAGGAACGAGGTAGAAGCAACTTTGTAATCTCCAAAGGAGCCAACATGGCTGTCTTTACTTTCTATAACAACTATTACAGGGAAAATCTGCAGCACATGCATCCAATGTCTTAACAGCATCTAACGTAACAGTCAAATGATACTACACAACAGTTTAAATGTTAACAAATAACTTTGTTGTGCAATTCTAGAAGTCATCAAAAATTGTCCAAGTTATAAATGATTGTAAAGTTATTTTTGTTGAATTGTTTGCTGACAGTATGTAAGTGTCCGTGCTGATAGACAACAAAAAATCTATATACAGTACTGTGCAAAAGTCTTGAGTCACCATTATATCTTGGGAAGTATGGGTATGTGCAAGTATGTGTTGTACGTCTCTCCCGACCCACTGATGCGAACAATGCTGATGACAATTTGAATCAAACATAGATTCATCACTTCATAAGACCCATTGCTCTTGTGTAATTTGTCATACCTCAGTGTTAAAGGCTTTTTTATATTTGCAAAAACGCTTCAGCTCTCATCTATGAAACTTTATCAGAACCCTCGAGAGCAGTATTTAACCCCTAGTGCGGGCTGTCTCATTTGGAAAGTGTCCTGAGGATTGTTGACCCACTACTGATCATGTGAGTCACACAGGGTGAAGGTAATCACCCACGCCTTTTTTAAAGACTCATGCAAACATAAAGACGCCATTACCTGGATGACTGAAAACCTATACAGACACACAACACACTTCCATCTTTTCTTCCTGTTTCCATTCCTTGAAAATGGCTCCTTGTCACCTTTCCACCTGAGACTATTTATGATGAGGCATCAGCGAACAATAGATGGACCACCTGAAGGGCATCTCTCAGGTCCTGTGTCAGTGCTGATTTTTTTCCCTATTTCTTAAGGCCGTGACTTTCAGATACTGTTCATCTGCTGTCGATAGATTTGTAGTCCTGTCAACTTTTGTCGTCTCCATGTCCAGTTTCCTGAATTCTTTAAAAGGACACACTGTGCTGAGATATGTCAAGTTTGCAACTAATAACTGTTTGGAAATCACGCTGTTGGTGCAAAAGTTATACTTCATGCCTGTAAAACTGTGTTATCTTAGCTGAAACTAATAATAAAGAAATGGGAACATAGTATACAGAAACATGAAGAAACGAGTACTGTCTGACAACTTTTGCACTCTAGTGCATAACCCTCAAATATATGAAAGACTGAGAGAGATAATTAAGATATTTAAATATTTAATTAAACAATGAAAGATTTCCTAAATAATGAAATAAATGAGGGGAACATGAACAAATGTAAAAAGCCAGCTGTACCTGCTCGTGGTGCTCAATGCCCATGCTGATGGTGTTGATCAAAATGGCGATCATGATGCCTCGGTTAAAATACTTGCTCTCCACGATGCCCCACAGTTTCATCCTGATCTCGTACCACAGCTCCTTGCATCCCTTCTTCGGACTACAACAAGACTCTGCACCTTCATGGCCTTGTTTGTCCTTCCCTTTAGTACTGGACTGTACACCATCCCTGTCTGATCCTCCACAGTTCCCTCTTCTGTTTCGTCACTCGCTGCATTTCGAACTGGTCCCACCCCGTCAGAGAGCGCCAGCGCTGCCGCGCACTGAGGGCAGCCGTCTGTGGCGGAGGCAGCAGTGAGGGCCACAGGCTCAGCGGATGAGGCATGGCCTAGTTTGTTGTGATGGGGACATGGCGGGCCTTACAAAATGCAAGATGGAGAGATTAAAGGGTGATCCTATAAATCAAATAGATAAATACTACTTTCTTACAGTTACGTACCATGTCTTAACCCCGCTCTTCTGTCACGTCCTTCACGTCCATTGGCCTTCCTCTCCCTTCCTTCCCCGCCTCCTCTTCCTCTTCCAACACCATGAAAGCCACGAGGTTTCCCCCGGAGGGTGTTAAAAAGGGCAACAGTTTGCCTCCTCGCCTTTCGGAGGAAATGGCAGACCAGCTGGAAGAGCTCTTCGTAGCAGTCCCAGGTTCACTGGCCAGGGTGGAGGAGGATGAACACCGAGCTCGCTGCTCCTGCATCAGCTGATGCTCCCGCTGCTTGGTCTCTGAGAACTGGGTGGCAATGACCACGAGGCACAGGTTGATCATGAAGAATGAACCGACCTGGGAGGATGACAGGCATGCGCACATTACATAAACAAAATTTAAAGCTGCGTGTTGCTTGACTGTCACGTTCCTCCCCAAGCTGCCCAGTGCTGAAAAAGTGTTTACTTGTGAGAATCCAAACTAATGAGATGTAATTATTTTCACAGGGCTTTTGTCTGTTTATCTGTAATAAAAGAACCCCTTTTAAAGGCCTATTATTAATCCTAAAACACTCCCATCCAATAAAAAGGTAATAAATCATTCTTAAATATAATGATCTGCAACAGTTGGAAGCTCCAGCATGAAACTGGAAACCCCTAATTTGGTCTGTTAGTCAACAGCTTCTGCCAGCTAATAACGCTGAATACAAAACTCTCAGCATGATGGCCTTATGCCAGAGCACTGTAGCTCTTACCTCTAGCTTGTTAGTCCACTTGGCTGGACAACTCCAGACATAACACATTATACAATATGTTCACAAACAAATCTGCTCCAGTGCCATCCTGAAAATACTTCTTTTTTTTAGTATTACAACCAGCAAACCAAGCAATGACTAAGAGAGGAGAGCTAACATATTAGGTGGCTTGATGCTGTTGTAGCTGTAATAATTAGCAACTTTCTTTTAGAAAAACCTATGATCACACGAGACAAGCCTTATCTATCTATCTATCTATCTTTAGGTTTTACAACACTGATTTGTTGAGAACAAAAACTACAATTACACAGTATCTTATCCTTTTTATCCTAAGGCATGAAAATATATATTTTTGAAAGTGAAAATGACAACAACATTCTGGTAATGCTGATACCTTATTCATATAAACATGTAATTATTACAACTATTAAACACCATCATCACCATCACTGCTCTATCACAAAAAAATCCGCAAAACTACCATGTATCAGTATCAGTTCAACATCATTTTACACTAATACAAAACACATTTACAACACGTGGCAATAAACAGCTGCTTGTTGAAAACTAGTTTCTGCACTTATAGAGCACTGGTAGGACAACCAGCCCCACCCAACCCCTGTTATGATCTCTTTTAATCTCAGTTAGCTCTCAGTATATTTTTAAACAGCTGCTTGTCATTCCAGGTGTAGCTCTCCAGCCTGTGAAGAGTTACCCTCAAGCACAGGGGTGTCAAACATGCAGCCGGGGGCCAGAATCTGCCCGGCAAAGGCTCTTAGAGACTTTTCTGTAATTTGGGTTTTCTGTAATAATAATAATAATTTTACATATTTATTCATCCATATTATGGAGCAATTGTGACCACACAGTTTACTCTGGAATCATCTCCCTCTTCAGATTAGGTCATCTTCTTCACTAACACGTTCAAACCCAATTGAACATGTGCGTTTTTCATTAGCATTAACTTACAGTGTCATTTTCCCCCAGTGCATCTCTTTTACTTTTATGCGTCAAACTCATCAAAGAATATATATTTAACAGTCAGAGACTTTTTTACTGCTGTTGAATGTCAAAATATGTCAGATATGACCCGAACAGTATGCAAGGACAGAACATAGGAATGAAAAATCTTGATACTAAGACAACATCTTCTAAAGGCAGACACATTATCACAGAGATGCAAAGCAGAGGAACTTATTTAGACACCGTCACATACCCTGTCCTGTCTTGATCATCAGTTTTTGTGGTGCATTTGCTAAAAGCCTGCATTCATAAAAAAGTAAGTGGAGAAGTTCGTGAAGTCTGATGAGGCGTATTGTCTGTGAAGGTTCTCAGTCATCCAGGTCATCGTAGTCAAAGGAGCTTGCAAAGAAAAGCGTCTGGACTTCTTTAAGTTGCTTGAAGACGTTTCACCTCTCATCCGAGAAGCTTCTTCAGTGAAACGTCTTCAAGCAACTTAAAGAAGTCCAGACGCTTTTCTTTGCAAGCTCCTTTGATGAGGTGTATTGTAGCTAAACTTACATCTTCTGAACTTACAATAGGTAGAGTCTGGTGTTTATGGAGAAAACTGGTAACAGAATATTCAGCTTAGTTTAACCTTGACTTGGAATCTCTTAAGATGTCTGTGCTTTCAGCAGTCTGCTAACTACCAAACTTACCTCCATACAGCTACAGCACAATATATAAAAGCTTGTAGGCGTATTGGGACTGTTAGGAAAAGGTGTCTACCCCCAACTGAAATCTGGCGTTGAACATTGTAATGCACGATTCATAATGAAACACATATCTGGTGTGATACATGAAAAACTGAGAGCAGAAAGGTCAGAAGAGGGAAGAAAAGTTTTTTTTTTACCATCACTCCTTTAACTAAAACCTTAGGTTGTGTTTTCCTGCTTAACCACTGATATCATTCAGCCACTATTGACACTTTTATTTAGATGTTTTAGGCTCATTTTCCATGAGACACAACTGGTAAAACAGATTTAAAGAAAAAAAGGGAAAAAAAGAGATGACAAAATAGGTCAAGGTCACCAAGAAACGCTAAGCTGATGTGGAAAGAAAACAGGAGGAAATTAAGCCTAGTGCTCTGCAGGCTGTGATCAATAGTGATTGTAAGCCCCATAACCTCACTAAACCACTGCGACAAAGACTACGGAGAAAGCAGAATGTACGTGTGTGTCCGTTTTAGTGTAGAGACTGCCTTTTCATTGATTCAAAGCAGAGATTTGTGGTCAGACTGGTTCATGCCAGTTCACTGGACTCACGTACTAAAAGGGAGGCAGTGGGTCCCAGCACCCGCTCAGCACCCTCGCTGATCCCATCAAATATTTATGCTCACACTCTGCTGGAATGGCTGAAATACAATTAGATTAGTCTGTGTGTCTCGGTGTGTGCACTTTTAGTTTGCAGCAGAGGTGTGAGAGGCAACTAGTGTTTGAAGAATAGTGAATGAAATAATTACGTTGCCTTCTAAACAAGAAAGCTGCAAAAATCTATGTTTTTTTTTTTGGAAGTGACATCAGAAACAGCAGCATGTGACATCACATGATGGCGGAGCTTCAGTTCATCCTTTGTCATCCTTTTTTTTTATTTTATTATTTTTTTTTTAATAGGACAGGGGGAAAGAATGAAAGAAAGAGGGGGAGAGGAAGAAAGAAAACCAAAGGGGAGAAGAGACGGTGAGAAGGGGGGGAAGAGAGGAAAAAAAACAAAAAAAAACCAAAACTCCTGGGTCACCTGTATGGAGAGAAAGAAAAACAAAAAAAACAGGGGAGACAGCAAACAACAAAGAGCAACATAATAATAAAAAAAAAAAAAAAAGCACCATCACAATAAACTAGCTAGTCATAGATATCAATAGTTACTAAATAGTAAACGATATTGTGCAGCACGCAAGATAGACAGCGCACAGTGTGCTTTGAGGCAGCAGCCAAGAAAGCTGTAGTCCGCATCTGTGAATACCCATGTGTACACCTGTGTGCATACCTGTGTGGATCAGCATGCTTGCATTCCAAAGGTTTCTCCATGTAATGATCTGCTAGAGAGTGTGGGGAGCCACAGCCCTGTCCTCTATGGTATCAAGCAGGTATGGAGGAGATCAAAACTCCAGACATCCAGAGGCCCCCAGAACACAAGAGACCAAGGAAGACCCACAGAGGGGCAGCTGCGTCACTGTCCCAGTAAGAGCTAAGGAGAGTCCCAGATGAGGGCTCATTCAGCAGCCGCGGAGCAGAAGCCAGGGGGAGTTGCAGTGACGTGCCCATGAGCTCCGCCGGCAGCCAGCTGTGCCTGAGTGACCGAGCCCCAGGCCAAGAGGCCGGGGGCACCCCACCTCCAAAGTGGCCCGAGCGAGCCCCAATAAGCGGCCGCCAAGGAGTGAGCCGGTGTGTACCCGGACGCCCACCCCCAGATACAAAGAACCACCAACGCACCGATACCTGAGGGAGTCCGCCACCGGCAGGGGAAGTGGTGGTGGGTGGAGATAGGCCTCCAAACCTTGGAGGGCCCGAGATGTCCCCAGAGAGGTGGCGTCTGATACCCAACCTGACATATAGACACAGACATACAGGCACACACAGACACAAACATCCATTCCCACCCTCATGCTCTCATATGTACTTCACACTCAACCGACGTGGAGACAGACATAAAGGGACGATCACACTCCCCAAGCGTACTCTACTAACCGGGTCTAGGTACCCTTGCCCCTGGAGGGGGGAACTGCACCCAGACCCAGGTGGTGTTACCCTTTTCCCTGCGGTGGGGAGAGGCAGACCGCCCCGACTCCGCAGCAGCAGGGAGGCCCCAGACCGCAGTCGGACGGCCCACTCCTCCTAGCCCCCCCGCTCCAGTAGGCCGCAGAGAATGGGGGTGAGAGAAGACTCCAAGCCTCCCTCCACCCGCTCATTGTAGTGTTGATGCATGTGTGTTCTAAGGTGCAATTAAAACCCAGGAGGGCATAGAGCTACCTGCCAGAGAGCAGCAGGTAAGCGCATAGTCCCTCCTGCTAGCCCTCAATGTCTACATGTATTTAAAATTGAGAGGTGGGCAACGACGCCAGGGGTGAGGCGTACACCCTGATGGTAACTTGGACTCCGTGTATCGTGCCCACCCCCAAGATCCTATATGTATGTGTAATGAGGGTGTGAGTAATGTGAATGTCTAAGTTGTGGGATAAAATTGAGGCAGAGGCAGCCAGAAGGGGACAGAGGGGGGGGTAGCCTCCTCTGCATCCTGGTGACATACCCCTACTCCAAGGCCCTGCATGTGTGGGTGGTTGTGGTGGAGCAGGAGGAGGGAGGCAGCTGGAGATGGGGAGGGAAGGAAGGGAGGGGCAGGTGACCCCTCCCTGGGGCCAGCTCCCCCGCTGACCCCAGTAGGCACTCCCACACTCCGCGACCCGCCAGGGAAAGGGGGGCCCAGGCCCATCCAGACCGGGGCCCAGCGCAGCAGCGCCCCCCGGCCCCACAGAGCCCGGGACAGTCCACCCAACCCCACCACAGAGAAAACTGCACCCACCCCACCATCCACTCGTCTTCCAGACTACATGAGACAATAGACGCCCAGGCTGAGATCTTCCTCCACCTCTCCTGTATCTCCCCCTCCTGCAGAGAGTTCCTGAGGGGAAGAAAGCTCCTGCAAGGTGTAACAATCTCCCCCACCGGTTGAAGAGCCCCACAGGCGACTCGACACACCGGCGGCACCCTGCGCCAGGGATGGGCTCCCATGCACCCACCCGCCCACAACCCCGGCAACACACAAACCAGGACCCAAGGCCCCGAGGCCCAGCCAGGGCCCCGGCCCAGAGATGGAGCGCCCCCAGACCCTCACGCCCATCCCGGACCCACCCAGGGGCAGACAGGCTACCAGGTCAGTAACCCACGTCCATCACCACAGACCCTCCCCTAGCCCCGCTGCACGCAGCCACGAGGAAATGGTCAGAAAAAGGTCCCCAACCGGACATGACCGCTACCCCGGTCATGTCCGGTTGGGGGCCTTTTTCTGACCATTTCCTCGGGGCCTTTTTCTACAAAAAAACAAGACCATGTGAAAGGCTTGTAAACCTTTGGGAGTGCATCACATTTACTATTTGGTTTTGTGCTTTTTTCACTCCAAATGGTAGTCACGGCAAAATGGACTTTCGGTACAGTGCAGTTTTCCAATGGTGCAGTTTGCATTTGTTCCAGCACACACTGAACACTGAGTACCAACGTGCAGACAGACAAATCTAATGATTAAATAGTAACGATATTCAGATGTGTAGTACTGTTGCTAAAGACACAGCGTTAACTGAGATCAAGCCAGTGCTAAAAAGACTCCTTTTTAGTGATATCCCCGAAATGAACGCAATCAAATGACCACCAACAAAAATGGTGAAGTCCACATTAGCTGAGGCTGTTTTCTTTGGCTCATTATGCATTTTTACTGTAAAGCTTCATCAGATCAGGCTTGCAGCATTTGGATGAATCTGAGCACAGAGTGCACCCTGCACACTGCAGAATTGTAGAATCTGCTAACTGGTCACTTGTGTTTATTAATGTTTTGCCATGGGCATGTATGGCTGCCATACATGCCCATGGCAGAACATTGCGTCATATTTGACAGATTATTAAACTGCTCATATTGAAACAAATTAATCTTTTTATTATTTGTTTGTATCAAGGTTTTTTGAGGCCCTTTGAGGGGTTTTCTGCATCAACATCTCTGTGAACCTCATAATGATAGTTCCAGTGCCCAGGCAATAAACACACACAAATGATTTCAGAAAAACAAACACGACGATAAAAAAGCTGTGATGTGTAATAAAGCAACTTCTGCAAGGCCTTCAGGTCCAATTGTGATTCAGAAATGTAGTGCTGAACTCTGGAGTTATTGTTTTTGAGCATACGTTATGACATATAACAACCAGTCTCTTGCTTTCTTTTATGCGAAAGGGATCGCCAGGACACGCATGGACTGAAGCAGATTATTGCAGACACTGAAAGTATCTGTTAGAAGAAGGGGTACACAGATGAGGTGTATTAAATGATTTGTTTTAAACTCACAATGTGCATATGTGGGCATTACAAACTATGTTTTTAGCCCAGATTTCGGTGGATTCCTCCTAAAAACACAATATTTTAACTACATTTTGCTGATGACTCTGTGGACTTTCCTTAAAAATATACAGTAACAGGACAGGACATCCTCTCTTGTTGTGTTGTGGCACATGTCCATATATGCAAACGAGCTCGATGTTAATACCAGGTATAAGCGAACACAGAAGGTGAGATTAAAAAGTGTCAAATCAGGAGGATTACTACGCTTTACAGTTTTGCAACAAAACAGGTTGAGGATGGCATTTGTAGATGTCAAAGCTTAATTCCACAGGGCCAAACTATCTTCCATGCAAAGCCTTTAATTCCACTGAGTCCTCTTGTCTAAACTCTTGTCTAAACTGCTCTACATGATGGTAATCATGTAGAGCAGGTAGGTAATCTCTAACTCTCTCCATCTTTATCTCACTTTTTTCATCTGTCTCTCCATCTGTCACTCGGTCTCTGTATCTCTCTCTCACGGCTGTTTTCATCTAGCTTCCTTCTAGCACTCTCTTGTACTCACTCTCTTGCGCTCTCAGTTCAATTCAATTTTGCACACTTAATCTGCATGCATGTTACGTGAGTGAAATCATCAAAGCATCTAAACGCAACCTGAACTTATATCTCTCTCGTTTGCTGGCACCTCTGTCTTTCTCGGTCTTGATTGCTGTTGCTTGCTGTATTCCATCTCTCAGCACATGGTGTCATGCAGCATTAAAGAAAGAATGATGAAAAGTCTCCTCATCTGTTTCCCAGGGAGATGAGGACACGCCTGTGATGTGAGCAGAACTTTTAACATGTAAATAGTAAATCACTTTCCTCCACTAAGCCTGTTTGTGAAACAAGCCTTGAAACATGCCGAAACAAAGCCAACAAGAGGCTGGCAGTTAAATCTTTTCTCTATGGGGGGAAGACTAGGGATGGGTACCGGTAATGGCACCGGTTCTGACATAAACGGTAGTAACTAGACCGAAAAGCAGCGCACATTTCGGTGCTTTATTTTGGTGCTTTTTTTTTTCCTGAGATGTCATACACTTTGGATTCTAGCCAATCGTTTTACCTCTGCAAGCGTAGTAGGCGGGCCCAGGTACGTACGTTCTTTTAGAGCAGAGCTACAGATTAAAAATGCCCATGGTGAAGCGGTCAAAGTCTGGCTGTACTTCACAGCAAAAGATGCAAACTCAGCAGCCTGCAACAAGTGCTTTAAGGTGATACTGTGCAAAGGAGGTAACACCTCGAATCTGATGAAACACCTGGCGACGCATAGCATTTTGTTAAAAGCCGAGAAATGCGCCGTATTTAATAGCTTGCTGCGAGACCTCACACCGTGCACATCTACTACGGGTGGGTTGCCTGTTATCGGACCCGGAGTTAGCAACATCCACCAAAAACCCGAAGAGGAGAGTCCTGGCCCCTAGCCCTGCCAGTGTTGCAGAAATGATGACGGATGATGATGGCAGCAGCAGCCGTTCTTCTCTGGGTGAGTACCTTAACCTCCTAAGACCCAAAATCTTCCACGGCATGCATTTTTAATTTCTCTTTGATATTTGGGCATATTGGGGCCTGATGAATGTAAAAACAAAGAATTACCACAGCTTATTTTTTTACCTTATTTTTGTTTTTATGAAAAATAAGAGCCACATATGAGGATATTTGTTTAAAATTCTGAGCAGTATAATGTCCTCGTAAGTGGATATCAGGCCCTTGTAGAGCAAAATTGAGTATTTTGGTCTAAATAACCCAAAATGTGATGTCCACATATGTGGACGCCAGGTCCTAGGAGGTTAATGTTGTCCGTGTGTAATTTACGTTGAGTAGGCTAACCACGTTATTAAATTAATGCATGTAAGGTGAACTAGCAAACACCGTTGTAGTTACATGCGGCTGTCTTCTTGTTTGATGGCAGATACTCCCTTCACCCTGGCCAAAAATGTCACGGTCCTGGGTCTCCTGACCCAGCGTTTTTAGTTCTTTGTGATTTTCGTATTATTGTACTTGTGTGATTTATTCTATGGCTTCTAGTTTTGATCCCTTGCCCTTCATGTCTCCCTGTGTGCCCCTCTATGTATTTATGAGCCCTCGTCCCCTTTCGTGTTTATTCCGTGTCTCCCCTGCCTGTTATGTTGGTGTTCTACTCGTGCTCTCTCTCCTCCTGTCTGAACCTCTGTGCTCCCTGTTTCACCTCTCCCGTCAGTGTTCAGTTCACCCCGCCCTGTCTCGTTATGGCTATCAGTGTCACCTGTGTTCCCCGTGTGTTCCCACTCCCCTCGTTAACCCTCTGTGTATTTCTGTCTGCGTCTCCCTCTGTTCAGCGTGACGTCGTCCCTCTTGCTGTGTGGATCTCCCTGTGTGTCTCTCTGTGAGTTCTTAGTTTATGGTTTCCCAGTTTGGTTTAGTTTATATGTCTGTTCTGCCAGCGAATAAAGCTGAGTTTTGAGTTCATTCCCTCGTGCCTGTGAGTCCTGCATTTTGGGTCCTACTCCTGCCTGCCGCACAGCGCTCCGTGACAAAAAAGGCTAAAATGACCAAAGGAAAAGTGGAAAACAGCTAAACATGAGAGGTTTTTGGACAAAGTTTGTGTTTTTTTTCCATTGTTTAAGCGCTGCTTCCAGCCAAGAGTGATGCCAAAAAGCTAACATTGTTATCTTTTTACAAAAAAACAGCTGAACATGAGAGGTTTTTGGACCAATTTTGTGTTCTTCATTCTTTAAGCACCAGTTCGAGCATCGTTTAAGCACCGTTTCAAAAGTACTGGTATCGGATAAAACCTAAACGATACCCATCCCTAGAGAAGACATATGCAACAACTCCAGGGAGCAAAATCAAGCAGAGATGCTTAGTCAACAACATAATGAATTACAACACGTTCATCTTGAGAAACTTTAATTAATGGAGATTTGCATCCTCATTTAGATCATGTATGAATGACATTTGCTTATGTTGCTTAAGAGTTCCCTGCAGTATTTTTTTCTATATATTCTATGTAGTGTTTTTACTAAACTTCCTATTTCTGAGCTGGGCTGTGCAGTTTGTCATGTTAATTTCCACTGGTGAGGGACAGACAGACATGTCATATGACACACTGTTAAACCTTGTACTGTGATCTCCCTCAATACGTGAGCCCTGAGGGACTCACTCTAATTATCTGGATTTCACCTAAGATCAAAGAGAGACACCAACATGTGGTTGCTTCCTCTCGCCCGTCCTCCAATCCTCTCTCTGATTTCATGCTGACATTCTAGTCCATCTAGTCCTGCTCTCCCTGTCACCGATCCATCCACCCTCTTCCCATCCTTCCTTCACTTCCTCCCCCCTTCATCACTTGCTCTCTTAAGCTTGCTCGCAGTCCTTCTCCTCACTTTCCACACCTCAACTCCATCTGTCTAACAACTCCCAGCCCTCATCCACCCACTGCCCCTTCTCTCACATTTCATCATCTACTAACCCTCACTCCAGCCTTTGGTTATTTCCTTCCTTCCTTTCATCCTCCTTCCACTCTTCATCAGTTATATATATATATATATATATATATATTATTTTTTTGAAAAGGCAACCATTACATCACAAATTGGATGTAGTTAGGCAATTTTCGGCTGTGTGTTTCTACATAAATGAGAACGAGCAGAGTGACCGATACATGAATATTGCCCAGTATACACATCAGTGAGAAAGAGGAGAGCAAATGAAAGCAGCAGGTGAGTATTAGAAGGAAGCCGGGAGGTGGTAGAGATTTAAAAAACAGAAAAAGAAAGGGTAGTTGCAAGCAGGTTAAAGAAAAGAGGGAATGAGTGAGGAAAGATGGATGAAGTAGAGAGGGGTAGTGGTAGAATAAACTGAGTCACGGACTGATCTATGACAGGACAAGGTAAGAAACACAGGGTGCAGCTTGAAGAGATTGGCAGATTTAAGGCGATAGAAGGATGTAGAAAGTAATCTTAAAATAAATTAAGAGGTAAAGAATGAAAGGCGCACTGGCTCGAAGAGGAAACTGGAAAAGAGGAAAAGATCCTGTCTGAATCTGAAGGCAGGCAATTAAAAGTATAATAAAAAGACAAGACAGCCCCTGGGTTGGGGAAGTAGTCGGGACTGGCAGTCGTGCTGCATTATAACACTTTCAAATACACACACACACACACACACACACACACACACATGCGAGACAGGCTAAAAAGAAATATATTGCACCAACATGCACCAATGCTCACACACAAAAAGCATGAATATATTGCGGCACACATACAATGAGGGAAACAAAAGGATTGAGATTAAAAAGTACTTTATCAGAAAAAATGATGGATTCTTCAGCTCAGCTTTCAACTGTGTCACTGACAGCTCTGTGTGTGTGTGTGCGTGTGCGTGTGTGTGTGTCGTATAAAAAGAAGGAAGGTATCTCAACACAGTCATATATCATGCTCACAAAAATCAAATACATCAGCAATTAACCTCAATAAGTACATTTTAAGCAAGTTTCCTTAAAGCAAATGCTGAAGCACCTGAGCACTGACTCTAACGTGTCCACATTTACTCTGTTGTTGTAAATACGAGCAAAGCCATGTCTTACTTACAATTATAAGCAGGATGAAGTAGATGAAGTTATAGAATGAATGAGCATCCATCACGTAGTACATGATCTCCACCCAGCCCTCCAGAGTGATCACCTACAAACAGAAAGACATTTGACAGTATCTGTTATTTAGTTTTTTATTACTGAATGGAAACTGGAAACCAGAAGAAGCATCTGGCTTGTCTCTATCTGAAGGTATCAGTTCAGCTTTATTTATATAGCACCAAATTACAACAACAGTTGCCTCAAGGTGCTTTATATTGTATAAAAAGACCTTACAATAATACAAAGAAAACAGAGAAAACCCCAATAATCACATGACCCCCTTTCAGCAAGCACTTTGGCAACAGTGAAAGGAAAAAACTCCCTTTTAACAGGAAGAAACCTCCAGCAGGACCAGGCGGCCACCTGCTGCGACCGGTTGGGGTGCCATGATCCATCACAAATGCTCACAAACGTATAGACAGTATGCTCTAAATGCAAACATGATGATTTGTAAATGTTAAACAGGGTTATTCTGTGGACGGATCCTTGCTGGAAGTAGTCAGGAGCCTCCTTGATAGGCAGAGTGAAGTGTCCACTACCACTACAACCCAACCCATAACTCTCTGTAAAATGGAGACAATGTGTTTTTACAACTTGATATTAATCTATTTTAATATAGTTTAAACATGTTGATTCAAGTGCTGATTAGGTGTTGTTATGTTTGGACAGAGATATGCAAGCTTCTCTGTTTCCAGTCTTTGTACTTAGCTGGGAAAGAAAAAGAAAAAGCATACAGACTTTTTTCCCAAGTTTTTATTTCTAAAAAGTAAGGTAGATTAAATGTAATTCATTACTCCTGCTCAGATATAGATGTAACCAAGAAAGCAATGGCAGGGAGGTAACTGGTATCAGCTGTTTCACAGCCATCAGTACGTTTCAGTGTGTTGATGTAATACTCTGAATGTTTTCTTGGTTATTTTTGCTGCTGTTGTTTTTGAACAGTATATAAATATTTCCATTATTTTCATTCATATCCATTTATATTTATATGCATTGTGATCATTGCATCCTCCTCTGCTTAGCCAAATCATGGTTGCAGGGGTCCATCCCAGCTGTGACACGGTTGGAGGCAGGATGGCAGGAGGCCAATCATCAGTTACCTTAATACCTAAACCCACACATTTTTGAACCTGTCGGAGAAGCTGGAGAACCTTCACTGACATGCGAAGTCCATATATAAACCCCCACCCAGCCTAATTTAAACCCAGTACCTTGATTTTGGTGAGGCAACATTGCTAATCACTCCAACACACTGCCACCTGGATATGTCTCCCTTGTATTATTTAACAGCATCAGATATCATGAATTATAAAAATGACAGAGGATGAATCATCACACAGTTAAACAGTGTTTTAATTACTCGATTTACTTGTACAGCCTCAGGTTAAAAACAAAAAAACCCACCTGAAAGATGACAATCCAGGCAAAGGCAATGTTGTCAAAGTTGATGGCTCCTTTGTGGGGGTTGCTGTACCCAGTATGACACCTGGTGTAGTACTGGTTCCAGTTCACACAGAGCCCTGCTACACTGACGCTGCCGTTGGCCAGGGGCTCGGGGCTCAGACCGATAGACTGGCGATACAGGATGTCATCTTTGTCCAGGCAGCATGTCTTGCCTCCTTCTCGGCGGGCCGGCACATCGGAGCAAGACATGATGCCATTGTCAACAGGAAGGGAGCAGATAAAAGGACGCTCGTCATCCTCATCAGCCATGTAGTAAGGCCGAGGGAGACTGACTCCGCTACTGCTGGAAGAGTCCAGGAAGGAGACGATGATTACAACAGTATCCTAAAAACAAAACATTTCCTTGTACAACGTAATGTTAAAAATGATAAATACACTTTGAAATGGGTCAAAAAAAGAGGGAAAAGGAAAAAACTGAAGAAAAGATACAGATGAAAGACAATCTGAAATCAGTCTTAAATATTTATGAATTGAATGGTGAAAAAATCTGCTTGTCAGAGTCAAAGACATGCAGTTTTAAACATCCAGTCATAGTAAAATCAGCATAAAATGTGTGTATTATAGACAGGAATAGTGTATTTCATCAACAAAGTCTCACATTTAAACCAGGCAGAACAGAAGTCATATTATATGGGTGAAAGAGAATTTTGCAACATTTCGAGGTATTTTTTTAATGAAGATATCTAATAAATGATCAGATAAGAAGAAAACAAAATCATCTCTAAACTTGCCATTCTCATCCATCTGTTTCTTTACAAGTATAGTGGCATGCAAAGAGATGCACACGAGCCTAGATCAAAGCTTCATGTGTAATAGTGCATTTTAAGTTTGTTATATGAGTGCTCACAAGTGGAGAGATGAGTGGATGAAAGGACAGAGATAGAGAGAGAAGATTATGTGTGTAACAGTAAAATTGAAAGAAATACACCACAAGCAGACGCACGCACACAGACACAGAGGCAGGGTGGTAGTGATGGAGACATTTTAACCCTGACACATCTAGCTGACAGTCTGCGGTCTGACTCTGTTTGACAGCCGTTGTCTGTCCGCGGCGCACCGTTTCCGTGTGACGAACATTTTTCTTGATGTAAGATTGATCATGTACTGGCTACAAAGGCAGCCCGAGAACAAGCCGTCAGACTCGCTGTTCAGTCCAGCAATCTGCGTGTTTCTCACACTGAATGTGAAATTTCCCTTTTGGATTTTTTCTTTTCGTGTTTTGCAAACTACAGAAACACAAAAATATTGGAGGCTTTAAAGTCTTCTATGCAAACAGAATTTTAACAATGTGTTCAAAGCCTGACTCAAACCTGTTAAAAACATTTCACAGCAGTGTGATTTATAGTGCTTTTTGCTGAAAAAAATCTTTTGACTGACAAGTTTATTTTGTGTCACCTTCTAAAGCGTGACTTTTAAAGTGTTAAAATCAATTTTTGTCAAGGAGTATGATGGGATTTTATAATGTAGTGCAAATACTTTTTTTTAAATAGAAGAAACCGAATAGTGGAGAGTTTACACATACGTAAGAAGCGAGAGATTGCTGGTTTGATGTCAGGAGGAAGTACAAATCCCCCACTGGTTGCATCAGGAAGGGCATCAGGCTTAAAAAGCTAGCAAATCAAAACTGTGGAGCAACCTACTGCGGCAACCCCTAGTGAAGGGAGCAGCTGAAAGTACCTTTTAAAAGGAAGAATCTAAAATCACCATTGTCTAGACATAAAAAATATGCACTAGTTTCATCACTGTATTATTGTATCCCGTTGAACGTTTGTGTGGAACTGTGTCCTTGACTTTGATCATTAAAATCGAATCAGTTTTGCTTTGACTCCAAGTGCAAAATTTTAAGAAATTCTTTCAAAGAGTTCCTGATTTAGCGAGACAGCCAGACAAGCAAAAAACAAAATGCGCCGTCATAGACGTTAAAAAAGTTTTTGGGCTACAATGTAGCTTGCCATCGCCAGTGTGTGAATGTGTGTGTGACTGGGTGAATGACTGAATGTACTGTGAAGTGCTTTGGGGTCCTTAGGGACTAGAAAAGCACTATACAAATGCAGGCCATTTACCATTTACCAAACATTTATCTCAGCCAGCTCAAGGACTATGTGACCAGTTTTATTTATAAAGCAAACCCAGGGTTCACAAAGTTCACAAAGAGATTACAGATTTAAAAACAAGTACAAGAACTTTAAAAAAGCACAGTAATCAGATTACAATTTTGAGTACCACAGTCGCATTTATCACATTACAGTTTCAATTATGCCATTCATTGCATTACTAAGGATTCTTTCAAGCTTGCATTAAACGCGCCTCTTGCTATGATCAGCAAACTTTACTTCAAACATCTCTTCACGCTAACACAGAGTAAGTAGGGTTCTGTGAGGTCTTATAACCTGAGTGTTATTTATATGTCTATGTTACAGAGTAATGCAAAAGTAAACTAATGGCTAGTGTAACATATTACTTTCTTCTGGGAGTAATATATTAATATTTGTTTGACCTCAATACTCTTAATAACTCTGAGTGATATGAAGGAAAGATACAAAGTACTAGACAGTGCCTACATGTAATGTGGGGACAGCATGTTGTTAGTGGTACCAAACATAAAGTCCACAAGCAGCTACTGTCACTAATAAAAAAGGACCTAACCAGACCAAACTGTGGCCATGTTTCGACCACCTTTCATGTGCTAAACATGTTATTCACGATCTAGCCTGCAAACTGACATCAGCAGCACATTTTTTCCTCAGTTAATGTCATGGTCCACGTGCCTGCTCGGCTGGCCCTGTGTGGCTACATGTTATGTTTTGTCTTTTCTCTCTCTCCTCTCTCTCTGCTCGCTGCCTGGGCGGAGCTCATTGTGAGCTCCCGGCCTCCGCCACCTGTAGGCAATCACCTGTGGCTCCTCACCTTGTTTGCTTCCGCTACTTAAGGCAGTGACTGAGAGCACCTCGCCGCTGGACTATTGAGTAACGCTCGTCAGTGCTACTTTAGCCTCAGCCAGTTTTGAGCTCTGTCCGTGAAAGTTCCGTGCTAACTCTTGTTCTCTGTATGCAGATTTCTCGTGCTTGGTTTGGAGACTCTGGACACTTTTCCCGACCCCTCTCTGCACCCCTGGGAACCCTGGCCCCCTTCTCCTTCACCTGTATATAGTGCACCTGGAGTGTGTAAATAAACCTGTTTTTCTGAGATTTCAGTCTGCGCCGAGTCCTCCCTGCTCCTCTGTGACAGTTAATTCTAATTTGGTAGCTCGTCCAGCAGGGTGCATGACAAGATGAAGAAAATGCAGACAAGAAGACGTTAGATAAGCAGACTTTAAAAGAAAAGCTAATGCGGTCTGGCGCTGGTGTTATGCAGCAGGCTGCTGTCTGGTTCAGCGTGACCGTCTGCTCTGCCTGTTATAGAACGCTGATGCTACTTCTCAATTTATGACTTGATTAGCTGCATCCAAGAAAAAGTCTGTGTTTAATGAAACCAAGAAAATGTAAGACACACGATACAAAAGCAGTTGACAAAGGAGTAAAGCTGAAATGATGAAAAGAGAAGACAATAAACCAAACACGAGGAGGAAGAGAGTAAATGTGATCGTTTTGGCAATATTAGGAAAATGAAAAGATAGAGGCTGAAAAAAAGAGCGAAGCTGTGTGTGATTTTATTTCAGTGTGAGGTAGGGTTGCTATTTAGAAGGCAGACCAGAGAACGACATACTGGTTAGCATTTACAATTGACCTGGTATTTATGATGACTCAATAGAAGCAGCATAGTAACTACTCTCTGTCTAACACACTCTGTGTATTTGTAGGTCTTTGTATTGCTTCCACTGACTCTGTCCCTGCGTACTGCAGGCTCAAAAGAAGCTATTAACAAGCCAAAAAACATGATCCATATATCCAGCATAACACTGGATATTTTTGACCAGGTTTCGTCCATGTGCACTGATTCTAGTTGAAACAGGTATTTTTAACCCAAATGTCTGAAGCTAAGACAGTAGCTCTGGTAGGTATTAACCACGTATGCCCTTCCACTGAACTTTGTAAGTGTGTTTTAAGCTAAACTTTGTTTCAGTTTAGCTTCGGTTTACTGTAGAGTCTCTGGTTTACCAGCAGAGGTTCATAAAATTCTGTTAGCATGCTCCTAAGCAAATATCAGATCATCAGTAGATATTTGCCACCTCATATTGTCTTGGATAATAACCCAATAAATCTGTACCTAATATAGTGTTACCAAGATATACTTATACCATGCATTTACACATCGTAGCACAGGAATGATAAAGCTGTCTATCAGAACGATTGATTTGTCAGTGGACAGCAAATATTGTGTCATTTCTGCTGAATTCCCTGTTATGCTGTGTGCTCCTCGCATAACTTAAAATTTTCAGTTTATTTAACTAAGAAAATGCATGCTAGATATCTAAAAGTACAAAAGAGGCAGCTTTATCTCACTCAAAAATATTACTTCCCTCATCCCCAACTGGTCAGAGGATGGCTGCCCCTCCCTGAGTCTGGAGGTTTCTTCCTATTAAAAGGAATATGTCTCTGTGAAGGTTCTCAGTCATCCAGGTCATCGTAGTCAAAGGAGCTTGCAAAGAAAAGCATCTGGACTTCTTTCAGTTACTTGAAGACGTTTCACCTCTCATCCGAGAAGCTTCTTCAGTTCTAAGGTCAAATGGTGGAGAGTCCCAGATATAAACCTAGTGGGAGTAACCCCCCACAGAGGGACAAAAGGACCCCCTGATGATCCTCTAATCGCCTGAGCCAAGGTGTGAAACTGGGTGTGGGTCCCAGTCAGCCAGAGTTTCGGGTGAGCTCACTGTGAAACCTGGCCCCACCTTATCATGTGAATTCCTGAGATCAGATGGCCTCTGTGGGGGGAAACTCCCAATAGGTTTATATCTGGGACTCTCCACCATTTGACCTTAGAACTGAAGAAGCTTCTCGGATGAGAGGTGAAACGTCTTCAAGTAACTGAAAGAAGTCCAGATGCTTTTCTTTGCAAGCTCCTTTGACTATTAAAAGGAAGTTTTTCCTTCCCAATGTTCGCAAGTCCTTCCTCAAAGGGGGTCGTTTGATTGTTGGGGCTCTCTCTGTATTATTGTAGGGTCTTTATCTTACAATATACAGCATCCTGAAGCTAGTTCTATTGTGATTTGCCATTATATAAATAAAACTGATATGAAGTATCTCACTGACTCTCTCTGGACATCTCACTACAGAGACATTAGTTTTTAGGGGTATTTCCATGCTCATGTTCCTCTTAGGGATGTAAATGTGCAGTGTATTGTCTGCACAAATGAGCATGTGTTCCCAGATATACCCCTGTGTTGTTCATCCTTTTCACAGTCCTTACTGGAGGTATGAGAAGAAAAATGTGACAGACAGCCAACCATCCACAAGTCCCAACCTCTGTGCACGACTGAGCCAACATCCGCTGACAGCAGATATCACAGCCTCGCTCATTATCAGTTTGGACATCAGCTGTGTGTTCCTGTATACCGAGGTGATTATGTTCATCACCAGAGAGTGTCAGACAGACAGCAGTCATTTCACAGCTGAAGAGATGTTGGACTCCTGACAGCAGAGGCACCAGCTAAAGCAGCTGTTTCATACCTCTTGCTCTTGTTTCTGGAAACCTGGCAGTGTGAATTACAACCGTCACACACTGTTTACATCAGCTCTCTGACAAAAAAGGGGTGGAAAAAGAGTACCTGTGCGAATGTTTTACCAAAATTGGATGACATTATTGAGATTTACTCAGGGAGATCAGGGCATCCCATGATTACATCCCCTCTCCATTTCATCTCAGAATTGGTTACTATGGTGATGACCTACCCCAAAGCCTCTCATCAGATCATTATTTTCTTTCCGGGCTTGTAAGTGCGAACCGTCGTCCAGCCCACTCTGTGCAGCCAAACTGGCCCAATCAAATGCTTGGCCTCAGATCTGGTCTCCCCAGGCATTTCCTTACCGCTAACAGAATCCCAGTTATTGTCTGAGCTCTGTGTTTGCACAGTGGTATTAGCTGTACTCTTAATCATAGACATGGTTAGGAACAAACAACACCTGTTTAGCTTTAAGCTTCTAATTCTGATTTGCTATTTCCTACCAGGGAAAATGAACTGTCATAATTTATGACTAATTAAGAAGCGCTGACTATTAAAAATCTCTTAATTTTGCTGTGAAAAATACAAGTGAGCAGATAATGAATAAAAGCCAGCTGGTATTAGGTCATTTTTTACCTTTATTTTATTTATTTTATCATTCTTTTCTATACAAGCGTTCCGAGACAGTATTAGTATTAGGAGATAACATTTAAATCACAAAAATATCATGACAATATAAAAAGTGAACAAAAAGGATCTAATTCATTTCAACTAATTAAGTATAATGGCAGTTCAGCTCAAGGTGTCCTGGATCTAGGAACCCAGTGTTTGTGTTTCCTGGTTTTTGCATTTCGTCTCATTTAGTGTTTTTTATTTGTGTTTTTCATCTTTAGTGTTTTGTGGTTTCTGGTCTTTAGGTTTTGTTACTGTGCCTTGTGTTCCACGTGTCACGTCCAGTCAGTTATGCTCTCATGTCTGTTCTTCCCCAGTTCCGGTGTCAAGTCCGCATCTTAATCTGTGTGTCATGTTTCCTGTTTTATTTTGGTAGTTGCTCTTCTTGTGTATAGTGTGCTCAGTTTTGCTTCCTCCCTCGTAGTACACACACCTATGGTGTCAATTTCAAACTCCTTGGTCACCGTGTTCTTGAGTTATTGCATTCAGAAAATTTTCAGAAAACTTGAACTCTGACCTTGACCTTAAAGTCAAGATCACTGAGTTTCAAACTCAGATTTTTAGTAACTGCACCTATGGTATCAATTTGAATCTTCTACGTTGCCTTGTCCACTAGTTATTGCATTGACAAGAATTTCAGAAAACATGACCTCTAACCTTGAGGTTGATGTCAGTGAAAATCAAAGTCATTCATTATTTTTAGTAACTTCACCTATGATATCAATTTGAAGCTCCTATATCGCATCACATTAATTGTCAACTTAAATCTTCACGCCTCCCACCCATCAGCTGAGGGAGTAAAAGTACAGGCAATCCTGGCAGTCTGTCACTCATCAGGAGTTTTTGGTACAGCACTTTCTTTGCAATCATTTTCACCTCGCAACCTCCAGGAATTACTACCAACCAATCATGGAATACACATTTTTCCCTAGTAACCGGTGGTTATATCATGTCCAAGGGACAACACTTGCATGACATAAGTGAAAAACCTCAATAGCAACTTAAATAAGGAATGGTTCAGAGTTCCTGGATTAAGCCTATTAAATAAATCAAAAGATAGATTTTAACTCCAATCTTTAAAGTAGACGGTGTCTGACTCCTGAAGCCAAACTGGGAGCAAGTTCCACTGGAAAGGAAGAAATCAACAACTGCTTACAAACTTAGGCACAATTAACTGATTTTAAATACACAGTACTACTTTACAGCTGATTTTAACAATATTCCAATGCATTTAAGATTAATTTTAGGCAATTCAGCCTCCAATTAAAATTCAACTTTAAAACAACACATATTAGGAATCTTGAGCCAAACACACAAAATGTTGTTACTGAGGTTCTCACAACTAGAAAAAGTATGAAACTTAAAGAATATTCCTTACTAGTATTAGTAGTATCAATTTTCTAAAATAACAACAACTACCAAAAACAAAAGGCATTAAAATATACTGACAACAGCCTAGGTTACCATGTGTTGTAAGACTGCTGTTTGACCTTCACATCAGATGGACAGAACGAACTGCCCCGGTGCCCATCTCCCTCACATGTAAATGCACTCTGTACCACTCGAAAATCATTTTTCATTTTAGTTTAGTTTGTAGCAACTGAAAATAAAATAAATTCATAATTATAATAAAGGTCAATCAAATGGACCAATATGGCAAGGCCATGATGATCCACTTGGTAAAATAAATCCGCTTGGCATCTTTCTTGGCCTTAAGACAACAATGCTGATGGCTAAAGATCCAAACGGGACACAAAAAAAAAAAAAAAATCATTTTTCAACATGTGATGTAGTCCAGTGACTTAAACAGAGGGTCCTGAATGTTTGGAACAAATGCTATGGCCCCACAGCCAGATGTTCTCAGATGTGGCATTAAAATGGAGAGGATGCTTGCTCCATGCATTTGCATGTCTTAAACCTAACTCTGGTCTCTTTTAAATCTACCCAAATTAAAGTGTAAAAGAAAAATCAAATCAAGTCTGCACGTGAGTCTCAAGAAATTACACTAAAAAGACACATGATTAAAATAATTTAACTATTAAACATTTTTGCATGAGAACTGTGAAATTGCTGAATTAAAGAACTTGGCATCAAGACAAGCTTTTTTAAATCACCAAACTTTTCATTTTGGGTAGAAGCTGAAGGTTGCTGACATATGAGTGACAGCTGGTGTTTCTGCTGCTCTGCACAAACACATGCATTACACAGTCCAATGCCCAGAAATACAAAAAAGCAAGTAGTACTCCATGAGCAGAGAATGAGCCTAAATCTACTACAAAGCATTTGCACTTCACACAGCAAAATCTCCAGTGTTAAATTAACACTGGAGAGTGTCTATATGGGTCCACACCTCTGAGTGTTAAATACAACACTGTTGAGTGTTAAATTAACACTTTTGACAGTGTTATATGTTTAAAAGTAACCTGGTCAGTTTTGAAGATTAACAATGGCTAACACTGAGCAGTGCTGATTTTCTAACACTGGAATATTTCTAACATTTTGAGTTATTTTCCAGTGTTAGAAAATCAGCACTGCTCAGTGTTAGCCATTGTTAATCTTCAAAACTGACCAGGTTACTTTTAAACATATAACACTGTCAAAAGTGTTAATTTAACACTCAGAGGTGTGGACCCATATAGACACTCTCCAGTGTTAATTTAACACTGGAGATTTTGCTGTGCACTAAAGCAACATGACAGAAGAGTAATTGAATTTCTGATACCGCCAACCAAAATAAACACCCCACAGCCATTGGGACACGGAACAGTACTCTTGAAAAGTATATACGAAAAATACAATAAACTGTGCAATACTATTAAACTATACAGGTAAGATATGGCGTTATTTTTGTGCCACTATTCTGAGCGCACGTAAAATAAGTTGCAGGTGCAAGTGCTGCATTTTGAGGAGAAATTTATTTTGAGCAAAGAAAAGCTAAATCTCAGTGAACAAAATTCATTGCTGCGTGCAAAAAATGTATTTCAGTGTTTGCTATTATCCACACACACACACAACAGCAGCCCCTCTCGCTCAGTTTTTGCATTTGCGCTCGCTCGCAATGTGTTGCTTGCGCTCTCAACATTTCTGCCGGTGCGCGTTCAACTCTTTCTGTACACCGTTATATTTGTGCCACAAAACCAGTTTGAAATATTACTCTGTCTGGGTCACAAAATGTGTGCTATGCATAAGTGCTCTAACGTTTTCGGAGATGCCTGTTACCTGGTGGTGTAGTTGGTGATTTCTTTGTCAGTTCAGCCTTATATATCATGTTTAACCCGAGTGACCACCCGGTCAGCTGGTGGGTAACAGGCATCTCTGAAAACTTTAGAGCACTTATGCAAATATGAGATGTCTTGATGAATCGAGCAGATATTTGAAGTTTACACAGCACCATTCTCGCATGAAAATATCTTAAAAGTTTATTTTGTGACCCAGACAGAGTAATATTTCAAACTCCGCCACTCTGTGTTCCTCCGCCACTGCCTCGTTTGAGTTTTGGACGAAATGGATTCTGGGATATTGCATTTTGTCATTTCGAGCCGATTGGAGACCAAAACAGCCAATCAGATTTTTTTTGCATCCAAGTCTGTGATTGGTTTTGTGGCACAAATATAACGGTGTACAGAAAGAGTTGAGCGCGCACAGGCAGAAATGTTGAGAGCGCAAGCAACACATTGCGAGTAAGTGCAAATGCAAAAACTGAGCGACAGGGGCTGCTATTGTGTGTGTGTGTGTGTGTGTGTGTGTGTGTGTGTGTGTGTGTGTGTGTGTGTGTGTGTGTGTGGATAATAGCAAACACTGAAATACATTTTTTGCATGCAGCAATGAATTTTGTTCACTGAGATTTAGCTTTTCTTTGCTCAAAATAAATTTCTCCTCAAAATGCAACACTTGCACCTGCAACTTATTTTACGTGCGCTCAGAATAGTGGCACAAAAATAACGCCGTAGTAAGAGAGGTTAACTAAGAAACAGCAAAAGGATAAAGGCACAGTCCACCTAAAGCTTAGACCTTTTCTGAAATTCAGATACAGTACTCTGTACAGCTAGGAAGTGTGTGCATGTATCAGTTCTTAGTTTTTTTATTTGTTTTCTTCTTGCACCCTTTCTAATATTCTAATATTTGTTTGAATTTTTAAAAAGTAGAGGGATGAGTATATGAATAAGGGTGCGAAGAGCAGGGGGTGATTTGTCACAACATACGCAGTCATTTTGTTTATATATTTGCAAGCAATGTATTTATAAGCTTGCTCTCCCATTCACGATTTCAGATTCATAACTTTATTGCAATTATACTGCTTCATCTCCTTTGAAATTTCTGCTGGTTAAAGGCCAAAAATTGGACTCGGTCACTCTGAAGTTCAGTTACAGTCAGTCTTTTGCTATTCACCACCTTGAATATAGTGGCTGTGATGAATATGTATGTATGTGGCTAGAGACCGGCCACATATCTATTACTCCAAAGATGGGGAAGAAGAGAAGTCGTAAGTGTTTATGTGCACTGGAGGCAAATTTGAATTCGTGCCTGCACCTTCACTCGCAAGATATGAAAGATCACAACTGTAATTTCTCACCTGAGAAAGGTCCCCTTCACCCAAGAAGTGAAAACATTAACAAAAGTGACAACGTGATATCGCTGCAATTACTTGTCAGTAGAACAAGAACAAGTCTGAACAACAGCTAACAGCAGCTAACATTATGCTGTCCCTCTGATAAACAGTTTGATTACATTCTCACATCACATGAGAATTTATTCACTAAATGTCATGCCAGCAATGCTAGCAATACTTCAAAGACAGTTTAACACCATCTAATAGCAGCGAACAGAGGCTAACACCTGCTAACAGAGGCCAACGGGAGCTAACAAGTGGTAACAGCAGCACTTACTGACAGAAAAGTTCAAGATATCCTCAACAGCTCACCTCAGTATCACTTTCCTTTCACAAAGTGTTACAGCCTCCTCCAGAATAAATATATGTTGACACTCGGAATATTGACAGCTGAGGTAAACAGCTGACTTACAGCCTAGCATCACTACAGATTAATGGTGGACAGAGTTATTTGTGAGTGATGTTGAGAAAATTACTGTGAGAATTAGGAATGGTAAGAACAGACTTCAGTTGACTGCAATCTACTGACATCTAGTGGTAAGATTTTAGACACTGTATCTTTAACTATATTGTACTTTAACGCTTGATTTTGAAGTGCAACTTATATGCCAAGAATTGCCGTCTTGCCCATGGCACATGTCCTAAACATTTCCTTCAGCATTTTCTAGTATGACTCAGATTTCAGTGCTCCATGACAACTGGTGTTATTTCCTCAAACAGAATACATCTTATTCAAACCAATAAGTTCAAATATGGTCTTGTTGTTTGGGATTGACTGGTACATGTCGCATTCTTGTGTGATCTCTGTTGGTCGATCGTTTCTGTGGAGGGTGAACATGATTTTGAATTTCTTCCATTTATAGACGATCTCTGTGAATTGTGGTTGTGTGTTGGAATCTAAAGTCTTTAGAGATACTTCTATAACCTTTCCTTGTCTGGTGAGTTTGAATATTACAGCATTGTGAAACCTAAAAGAGTTACGTTCAGTCACCCCTTCTCCATCTATTTCATTTTGCCAAACATGTTTAAGCTACAGTACCTGGAATTTCTCGATCCTACGTCTCTGCAGTTTATTGCAGAAACGCTGATACAATCTTGATGACTTGGCAGAAAATGGGTGAGAGAGAAGCAGTGAAGAAGAGTGTCAGCCTTTTAATTAAGTGGCAGATTTGATTATGAGGTAATGATATTTGCTTTGTGCAAATTTTAGTTTGCCATCAGCCTCATTATATTAGCACTTGAGAGACGGGGCCAGAGGGAGGCTTAATCTCACACTATGGAAATATGAGTGAATTGAATAGATGATGTAATTAATCTTCTAGAGTCACGCAGAGGGAGGGCAGGTAATGAGAGGAGAGGTGACAGACCTATTTACACATACAGAAACTGACACACGTATAAATTGCGGGTACAGTGTGTATTTTGATTCATGTGCTATTCAAGAAGTTACATCATTGACACAATTACCGTATAAAGAAACACACACAGAGGTGACAGTGTGTAGTCGTCAGACTCACACACGCCCTGTCAGAGGATTAATGTTCAAGAAGACAGAATGTGCATCACATGGTCTCACACTCTTTTCCACACTCAGACGGAGTAGGCGGTGACTCACAGTGTGAAGTTCTCCTCGGGGTAGCAGCGTTTCTCAGCAGCCCTGCCCACAGCTGCACTCCTATGATGCCGAAGATGAAGAAGACGAAAAAGCAGAGGAGAAGGACGTTACCCAGCATGGGCAGTGTGTCGAGCAGCAGGTTCACCAGGATACGCATGCCTGGAGAGAGACAGACAAATACTTATGTGATGACACATCCTGCACAGCTCTATGGCTGACTTTACTTTATGATCTAAACGGAGCAATGGCGTTCCCATCCACTTGCTACGAAGCTTTATAGGAAGATTGTGTACAGGTAAAGAACAGCACACAAGAGGAAAGAGGAGGAATCATTTACTCATTTTATTTGCAGCATGAAGAGAAAAAATACCTATAAGTAATTACACACCAGCAGAGAGCACCGAATCACAGCTGACTTATGCATATACAGTAATAAACCGACCTTAATTAGTGAACTGTTGTGAGCTGAACAGCAGTAATATTAGCACTACAAAGCATTACGAGCTTGGAAAGCATCGATGCAGTTCTGTTATTGATTTACTAGTAATGACTTTACTCTTGCCCCAAATCCCTATTTGACTTAAATAAAACAGTAAAAAAAACACAAAAAACACAAAACAACCTTTTTGTTCACAGTCAAGAGATTATTTGTCTTCTCAAACCTTGTAAGAGTCTTTCAAAGGATTTCTTTGGACATTGGCTGCTCATTTTTAGTCCAGCCCTTGTGTCTGAGCACTTTTAGTGCAGCTCAGGGCATGAACCCAGGTTGTTTCTGTTCAGGATAGAAAACTTAGCAAAAAAGTATATACAAATTGTATCCTTAACCACCTTTGTTTTTGGCAGCTTGTTGTAAAACCACATTATTTGTTTCTTTTCAGCTGACCTGTAAAAAAATGCCAAAGATAACACACGTTGGCATAAAATAGTATTTTGTACTATCAACCAAGTAACCAACAAGGTGATTTACAAACAAAGTAAGCTGCAAACTTGCCACATGTGAGCATTGTACTGTGTCTTTAAAAAATTAAGGACACTGGACAAGTACTGTTATCTTTCTGTTACAATTAACCTCTTTTCCATTCAGTCCAACCTGCCTGCACTCCCTCCTTCACCTCTCTTGCACACTCTGTTTATTGCTTGGCTGATCCCAGGTATTTAAACTCATGCACACCTTCACCACCTCTGCTCCTTGCAGCTTTATTGTTACACCTGTCTCCCTCTCATTCACACTCATTTATTCTGTCTTGTTTCTACTGACTTTCATTCATCTTCTCTCCAGAGCATACCTCCACCTCTCCAGGCTCTCTTCCACCTGCCCCCTACTCCCACAACAAAATGTCATCTGCAAACATCATACCCACGCAGACTCCTGCCTGACTTGATATGCCAACCGGTCCATCACCAATGCAAACAAAAAAGGGGCTCAGAGCCGATCCCTGATGTAATCCCACCCCTACCGTGACCTCATCTGTCACCTCATACCTCAGCTCTGTCTTGTTGTTCTTGTAAATGTCCCACCAGCCTCACATACTTCTCTGCCACTCATGTCTTCCTCGTGCAGTACCACAGCTCCAAAAACACAGTGCAGCTCCTTCTGATGGTCTCTATAGTTCTCTATTAACACTCTCAAAGTAAACATCTGTAGTGCTACGAAGCCATACTGCTGCTCACTGATCATCATCTGTCTTCTTCACCTGGTGTCAACAAACTTCAACAACTCTTTCCCTCTCAGCTTCGGTGTATGGCTCATCAGCTTTATCCCTCTGGTATCAGTATACCTCTTCTCCGTTCCTCAGGCATCCTCTCACTCTCCCAGCTTGTGTTAAACACTCTTGTCAATAAGTCGACTCCCCTCTCTCCTGGATATCTCCATGCCTCCACAGGTATGTGACTTAGGGAAATTATAAGATATCTTGCATAAGAGAGTTCATGCGATCATACCTAATATTGATATTCATGCTCGTTAGAATTACACACACCCTTACTTTAACCCAAATTTCACTAAATTACTGATCACAAAATCAAGGCGTTTGCACCATACTGTATGACTGAAGCATTTTAGGAAGCACAGCAACAGTGTGGGAAAGAAAAGGTTGGTAAGAACTAATCAAACAGTTTTTGTATTTCACTATAATGTTTCCTTCTAACAGAGGTTAAGCAATCTCCAACTTTCTAGAAAAAGATCTAATGATGCCAGCTTAAAGTGTCATTCAGTTACCAAAACCTTGTTAACTTTGTTATATTTTGAAAACTAAGCTCTTTATAAGAGGCAGCACTGCTGACTGTGATAATTCTGTGTTCTGCTTTAAAATTGGATGAGCAACATACCCTTATGCTCCACTGGAAAATGGAAGACGTGCACAAACACACAAAAATCTTTGGATCTGTATAATTAGTGCACACAGACTCCAAATCCTCGTCTCACCTATCGCTTTCCCTGTCTTAAAACATTCTCTGCCATCCCTCCCACTCTTTAGTTGGTGCAGAAATTTACACAACCATTTCTATATAACTCGTCGTATTATCATAATTAGCTAATCAATCACTAATCTCCTCACTAATTCTAATCCCACAGCCAATTACTTTGGGGCTAAACACTTGGGGAAACTAAACCATGGGTTAAATTCTATCTGTAAAATGGATTGAAGATTGATACAACATTTAACTGATTAGTCAGGGGGAAGGCCATCCATAGATCCTCTTCCAGGGATCTCATTATATAATGTAATAAAAAGGATGTCTTACTTGATGAATGCATACACTGGAGGTGTGCAGCTGTACACAAGCAGAAGACTTGGAAACTTGACCCGTGTGTTTACAGTAAAAGTGATATTTCCATTTAAAATAAAGCTGTGTTTTGAATCTGATGTATATTTTCTGTCTGACCATGAAAGAATCTTCCCTATTAGTGATGGATACAAAGTTCAATTTTTTTTTATCTTCTTGTATAAAATCTTCTTCAGAGCTGCAGGAAGTGGTAAGTCACACATGGAAAATATTATTCATTTCTAATGAGAATTGAAATCCCCCTTCTGTGATTTTAGTTTTGGTGGGAATATATATATATATTAGGGGTGCAACGATATTCGTATCGATATTGAACCGTTCGATACAGTGCTTTCGGTTCGGTACGCATATGTATCGAACAATACAACATTTGTAATTTATTTTATCAACTTTTCTTCTGACGATGCTGTCTGTGTTGAGCGCTCAGTGAATCTGCGTTCGACTACTCCGCCTAGGCTGCACTGTCGAGCGCAGATCCACTGAGCGCTCAACACAGACAGCATAGTCAGAAGGAAGAGCACAGGGCAAGCTAGCGAGACAGAAGTTAAGCTCTCCTTGCAACATTCAGATCTGGCGTTTGGAATTATTTTGGTTTTCATGTGAAGTATGACCCTGAAGGTAAGCGAGTCATGAACTAAAGTAAAACAGTATGTTGGATGTGCCATGCAATGCTCAATTACATGGGTGGGAACTAGTGTGTTAGCGCAGTTAGCTCGTTAACGTGTTGGCCGTCTAGCCCCATGCACGGGGCGATCGGCGGTAGCTCGTTAACGGAGATTTGCCGTGTTGTGGCGTTAAGGTCATTTCAACGAGATCAACCTGAAAGCACTAGTGGGAACACGACGAATATGACTGCACATTTACGCCGACATCATCCTAGTGCAAAGACAAAAACAACAAGCATGCTACTAACTTTAGCCGAGTCATTTAGACAGCTGTTAGCACATGATTCTCCTTATGCTGCTGAGAATATAGCCCAGAAGAAGCGGATAGTATAGCTTTTATTTTGGAAAGAGACATTTCTCTGTAATAAACTCTCTTTTCCAAAGATGAGTGATTCCTCAATCAGATACAGGGCTTGCAATATCGCTAGCCCGACGTCCTGGGGCTAGCGATTTTTTCAGTCGGGCTACCAAAATCTATCTCTTCCCTGCCCGTCGGGCTATTGTAGGGAGGAAAAATATATGTCAATGCTTTTGCATTCTTTCAGAAATGTAGCTGGGTAATTATGTCATTGGCATTAGTGAGCCACTGTCAATATGTGACATATTGAAATCACGTTTGAATTTGCGCTTGTTTTTTTGCTTTCACTTTGCAATCGTGCGAACTGTGTATAGAGAGCGACAGCACTGATCTGTGAGTGATGATAATTTGTGCACCAATTCCTCTGACATCGTCTTATTAATCGTTAGCTTACCAGGGCTCGCAAAATCGCTAGCCCGACGTCCCGGGGCTAGTGATATTTCCAGTCGGGCTACCAAAATCTATCTCAGCCCTGCCCGTCGGGCTATCATAGGAAGTAAAAATATATGACAATGCCATGCTTTCTTTCGCAAATGTAGCTGAGTAATTAGCTGAGTCCTCATCAAAGAACAGTGCTCTTTAATGAATGCAGCACATAACTTTACATCGTAGAGGTAACAGGGAGACATATCGAGTTATCAGATAGCCGTCTTAACTATATTCTAACTCTTCAATTTCCCGACTGCACTTTCCTCTTATTTCACGACACCACCCTCTAGTGGTGCAATATGGTATAGTCAGACAGGACACAACATCACTCACTAGCTTACTCTTCAAACGTGGCACGTGAAATCTCCCGCAGCAAGCTTAAACGTGCTAGAGGTTGACTGCGCAGAGAATTTTAAAAAAAAAATCTCTGGCATGTGTAAAGACAGATGGATTTACGCAGGTATTTTAGTTCTGCTGAGCCAAAAAAGACAGGTCAGGATGAAGAAGGGACAGGCAAAGAAAGGCCTACCACAAAGCGGAAAAGTTATGATAAATCAGATTACGAGGCAAAAAGAAAGCGCAGTTTTTTGGATTCATGGACAAAAGAATTTCTGTGGCTGGAATATGACAAGGTAAATAACATGATGTTCTGCCGGGTGTGTCGTGAGTTTCCCTCTATTGCTGAGTCGACAAGCGCCTTTGTTACTGGGACTAGTAATTTTAGGAAAGACCCCATCAGAACTCATGAGAAATCTCTGCATCACAAGAAATGCATTAGTGCTCAGTCTGCAGCATCTGTCCCAGAACAAACACCAATTGCAAAAACCATACTAAAAATAAACCAAGCACAACAAGAAGTCCTGAAAAAGCTGTTTAGAACTGCGTACTATGTTGCAAAGAGTGAACTACCACTGGCAAAATTTAGCAGTCTTTGCAAACTTCAGAAAGCAAATGGCCTAGATCTTGGTTCCACTTACCTCAATGACCATGCTTGCAGAGAGTTTATTGGAGCAATAGCACAAACTTCAAGAGACCAGATTGAAAAGGAAATTCAAGAAAGCAGGTTCTTATCCATTCTTGCAGATGGCAGTACAGACACTGGTATAATAGAACAGGAGTTGGTTCACGTCAGGTATGTGAGGGATAATGGTGACATAGCCACATACATGATCAAATGTCAGCCAGTCAAGAGTGCAAATGCTGCAGGTATTTTAGAGGCTATTGATGAAGCAGTGAACACCATGGGTATCAGAGAGGACACATGGAAAAAGAAAGTAGTGTGTGCAAATTTTGATGGTGCTGCAGTGATGATGGGTGAGAAAACAGGAGTAGCTGGGAGACTGAAACAGAGGATACCCCACATCATAACAATCCACTGTGTGGCACACAAACTAGAGCTAGCCGTGCTGGATAGCGTGAAAGGCTGTGAGTACCTGGTGAAATTTGAAGATACACTGAAAACCATCTTTAAGATGTACTACTATTCCCCAAAGAAGCGAAGAGAGCTGACAGAAATAAGTGAACTGCTAAATGAGATGCTGGCACATTTCAGTGGGCTGAAGAGCACACGGTGGCTTCCAAGCCGGCTGAGATGTCTAAAGGCTGTGGAAAAAAATTACACTCCCACTGTTGTTCATATGGAGAACATGGCAGAAGGAAGTGATGTCAAAGCCGAGGATGCAGCCAAGGCTAAGGGGGTGGTGCAGGAGATGAAGACTGAGAAATTTGTTCGCTTCCTGCATTTCATGTTGGACTACAGTACCATCTTATCCAAGTGCTCTACTGATTTTCAGCATGATAACCTAAACATCACACGAACAAATCAGTTAGTTGAGAGCACAACATCACGCTTACTCAGCCTAAAAACAAAACCAGGAGAATATCAGAAAACCTTGGACACAAAGTTCACAGCGAACCAGGATGGTAGCATTTGCTACTGTGGAACTCAGCTAACAAAAAGTCAGCGACCTGCTAGAAGAGGTGAGGGAACAGACAAAGACACCTTTGGTGCAGAGATCCAGAAGACAACACAGTCAAGTACATGGACAACAGATTTAAAAATCTCCATGAAAAGCCTCTCTCTTGTTTCAAGGTTTTTGACCCTTCCACTCTTCCCTACCCCAGAGAAGAACTAGCAAATTATGGGGATGAAGAGGTGGATTATCTTGTCACACATTTTGCCTATTTGCTAGATGCAGAAGAGAAAGAGAAAATTCCACAAGAATGGATGGATCTAAAAGTGTGGCTTGCAGAACGCCGGGGTCGCAAAGTAGATTGCTTGTACAGAGATCTCCTCTCTGAGAATCCAGAACATCTCTCTCATATCTTGTTGCTGGTGAAATTAATGCTGACACTTAGTCCATCGACAGCCATCTGTGAGAGAGGATTTTCTTGCATGAACCGAGTGAAGACAACACATCGTACCTCTCTACACCCTGAAACACTGAATGACTGCATGCAACTCTCCATTAATGGGGAAACAGTTGAATCTTTTTGCCCTGACAAGTCGATTCGTTTCTGGATGTTTTCTGGAAAAGGTTCAAGACACCTGGATCATAAAACCCCGACAAGAACAAAGAGCAGTGAAATGGAGGGCAATGCACAGGAAGAGAAAGCTGATGAAGGAGATGCTATGCCCTCAACGTCGAGTGGCATTTTCTCATCCGAGACTTCAGTGGAAATTTCAGATTCAGGATCTGACACAGACTAATTCATGTTCTAACAAGTTCACAGAAAATTCTGTTTAATTAGAACCAGATATTTGAGTTGATTGTAATGTTTACACAGTTGTTGTAATTTGTGTTTTAACAATTTTTTGATTGATGTTTTGTTTCCTTTACAATATTATACAATAAAAATAATCTTTTTTTATTCGGGCTACTCAAATTTATTTCGGGCTACCAAAAACTAAAGAGTGTCTGCCCGAAGGGCTACCAGGGATTTTAAAATTTTGCGAGCCCTGCTTACTATGCAAACATGACAAGTGAAATCTCCCGCAGCAAGCTTAAACATGTGAGAGGTTGATCGCGCAGAGAATCGCTGAGCTTATGTGAGTGTGTGTGTAAAAGCAGCACGATATATATTTTAGTTCTGCTGAGCCAAATAAGACAGGTCAGGGTGAAGAAGTGACAGCCAAAGAAAAGCTTACCACAAAACGGAGAAGTTATGACAAATCAGACTATGAGGCAAAAAGAAAGTGCAGCTTTATGGTTTCATGGACAAAATAATTTCTGTGGCTGCAATATGACGAGCTAAATAACCAGGGCTGCACATAAGTGGTCCGCAGGTGCGAATTCGCTGTCAAAATAAAAAACACGCACAAGGGTTAGGGTTAAATTTAAAAACTGTACTTTTGAGTTAAAATATATATTTATAATTTTAATAAATGACAAATTAAAAAGGCATGAACATGTTTTTGTATCGAAAAAATATCGAACCGTGAAACCAAAGTATCGAACCGAACCGTGAATTTTGTGTATCGTTGCACCCCTAAAAAATAAATAAATAAATATATATATATATATATATTAGTGCTGTCAATAGATTAAAAAAAATTAACTAACTAATCTCACAATTTTCTGTTATTAATTGCGATTAATCTCAATTACTTTATTAATAGCCTGGCTCCAATTACATTTTTTTATTCTTTATATTTTAAGTAATTATCGTTGTTCACCGAAGTCCAGTGGTCTCCGGTGAGAGCGACATTCCTTACTTGCACAAGCTTGCTGGACTGCTGAGCCCTCTGGTCCCCATACAAAGTGTGCAGTCTCAACACAATGGTTCCTCTCGAGGGCAGATTGTAACACTCATCTCCTGATGCAGCACGAATGACTTCTCTCAGTCCATCATCTTCTACTATGCTAACTGGTCGGCAGTTTTTAGCTATCCAAACAACCAAGGAATTGGTTACCTTTTCTCTCACATTTTTTGTTATTCGTCCACAAGCACCATACTCCTGAAGCGTAGACTGGCGAGGTCCCGTAGAGGTGGATTCAGTTGGGTGTTTTGCTCTCAGGTGATACGCCAGTGATGAACTGCTTCTGTGATACTTGAATTCAGCGTTGCAAATTGTGCATCTTACTCTCGTTTTGTCCAACAAGCCATCAGGCAACTTCTTAAAGAGAAACTTTCCACCCAAAAGTCCGCCCTCGTCCATGCTTGCGTGTGTTAGCTAGTGTTAGCTAGATAGTAGCATGGTGTCACTTCTTCTTCTTCTTCTTCTAATCATTTCTGTCAGGCCAAACGCCAGCATAGCACACTGTTGCCCCCTCCTCCAGAGGTGCTCATGAATTTAAAGGTCTTAGATTACAGGAAATTAATAAAAAAACAAAATCAGCGTTAAATTTTTTTAATGCATTAAACATTTCGCGTTGATCTTAACAATTAACGCGATAATTTTGACAGCACTAATATATGTATATATATATATATATATATATATATAAAAACACCCAGCACGCCCCTGCGGGCGGTTTATCCTTCAAGCTCGGGTCCTCTACCAGAGGCCTGGGAGCTTGAGGGTCCTGCGCAGTATCTTAGCTGTTCCCAGGACTGCGCTCTTCTGGACAGAGATCTCCGATGTTGTTCCCGGGATCTGCTGGAGCCACTCGCCTAGCTTGGGAGTCACTGCACCTAGTGCTCCGATTACCACGGGGACCACCGTTACCTTCACCCTCCACATCCTCTCGAGCTCTTCTCTGAGCCCTTGGTATTTCTCCAGCTTCTCGTGTTCCTTCTTCCTGATATTGCTGTCATTCGGAACCGCTACATCGATCACTACGGCCGTCTTCTTCTGTTTGTCTACCACCACTATGTCCGGTTGGTTAGCCACCACCATTTTGTCCGTCTGTATCTGGAAGTCCCACAGGATCTTAGCTCGGTCATTCTCCACCACCCTTGGGGGCATCTC